>NC_057801.1:498530329-498736299 GCF_018294505.1 Triticum aestivum | reverse complement strand
CGCTCCGCCAAAGCCGCCCTCCCTGCCGTGCCGATACGTCGGCGCCGCGGTTCGTCGAGGGGATGCACGGCGATCCTCTCGCTCCCACAGTACGCTCTCGTAGACTACCGTCCTCTAGCCACGCCGCCACCTCTGGCTACGTTCTTGTGGAGGCGCACGGTGGTCAGCGCCGCCACCACTGGCGACGTTTGTGTGGAGACGCACTGCGGTCAGCTTCTCCCACGGTACACACATTCTAGACTGAGGCCCCGTTCATGTCGGTGTAGCGCTGAATGTTAGCTGATAGACACTGTTAATCTCACCGTTTTCCGAAGTAGTTTACTGTCAATATGCTCTGCTGAAGAAGCTTCCTTGCCCTGTTCTGCACTCAATCTGCTTAGCTGAGATGGCATGCCAAGGCCGATTAGTTGCTAAAATATCCTGCCATATATTTATTGTGACGTAGATTGCCATGGTATAGTAGCCAATCTGTTAGGTGAAATAGCTCTACACCATTTTATACTCGATCTTTGTTGCTGCGATGGCCTTTGATGGTTTGATGGTTGTGTGCTTGGCCTCATTGACTGCTGAAACAACCTGCCATAATTTAGCACTCAAATCTGTTTGCTGAATTAGCTTTACATATATTTCGTTACTTAGATCTGCTCGTCCAAATATCTTGCCATAGCTTTAGACATCGACCTAGGTATTCTTTTTCTAGACTTCATAAAAAAGCATATATGTTTTTCCTGTAATATCTAGTAGAAGAACTAATTTGTATGTCTAACAGATGGACATGACTTGATAACTTCTGCTCGAAGATTCTCCGCTGCATATGTCGAGGGGGTTGAAAACTTCATGAACTTTATCAGAGCTGAGTACGGTGGTCCGAAATCAGATGTGCTCTGCCCGTGTAGCAGTTGTATGAATTCAGTTACAAGACCCCAGTCAACTGTGCAAAATCATCTACACTTGTATGGGATGTCGGTCACATATACTAGGTGGGTTCATCATGGTGAAGCTGTGAATGTCAATGTTATTGACAACGTGGAAGCAGCAGATCACCATCTTGATCTGCCTGATGCTCAGGTGGAAGAGGAGGAGGAGGTGGTGGTGGCGGAGCCAGTGAGTTTGACCAACCTTGAAACAATGCTACGAAATGCTCGTGCATTCCGTGAACTTTCACCTGCAGAAGAAAAACGGTGGGCCCGCATGTTGGAATAATGCAATGTTGCTGTCACCCCAGGAAATAAGCTGTCAGTATTCTCAGCTATGGTCACCTTTCTTCAGGTGAAGACATCTGAGCGGATGACCAACAAATCATTCGATGTGATGTTGGCTGCTTTCCGCAAATCTTTCCCAGATGCGTCTGAGCTGCCACACACCTACAGTAAAATGAAGAATTTCCTTCGTGCGGTTGGAATTGGATGTGATATGATCCATGTTTGTAAGAATAATTGTGTTCTATTTTGGAAGGATTATGCCAACTTAAGTGAATGCCCGAAATGCAAATTATCAAGATGGAAAGATGGCAATGCTGTGAAGAGGATTCCTCATAACGTTCTGAGACATTTTCCAATTACACCAAGATTGCAGAGGTTGTTTCATGATGTTGAAACAAGAGAGGATGTACTGTGGCATTCTAGGAACCAGGAGTACAGAGATCAGAATGTAATGAGCCATCCATCTCATGGTAGTGAGTGGAAAAGCTTCAATGATAAACACAAAGAGTTTGTTGCTGACCCGAGAAACATTAGACTTGGCTTAGCTTCAGATGGATTTAACCCATTTGGCCACCAGAGCGCCACATATAGCATGTGGCCAGTGCTTGTTATCCCTTACAACATGCCTCCAAATGTCTGCACCAAAGAATCAAACTACATGATGGCCTTGCTCATCCCAGGTCCAAAAAGTCCTGGAAAGGATTTTAATTTGTTCATGGAGCCTCTTGTGGATGAACTTCAACAGCTATGGAAGGGTGTTCTCACTCGAGACCTATATAGCAGCCCACCAGCTGATTTCTTTCTGCGTGCTGTTATAATTTGGTGCATCCATGATTATCTGGCTTTGGGCACTATGTCAGGGCGAACGACACATGGTTACAATGCATGTGTTCGCTGTGACAAGAATCCGCTGTCATACGCAATACTTAGGAAGATCTGTTACATTGGACACTGTCGTTTCCTTGCCAAGGACAAGCCGCATCCTAGAAAATACTGAAGACATGTGTTCAATGCAATGCATGAAAACCGTGATGCGCCAAAGAGGCTCACCGCCGATGAGTTGCAAGTGGAATTAGAGAAGGTCAGGCATATTACACCAGGAAACCATCCTGGTAATGGTAGCGGGAAAAGGAAGCGTGGCAGGGTAGAAGAGAGATTATTGTTTACCCGCAGGTCCACTTTGTGGGACTTGGAGTATTGGAAATATTTGGATCTGCGGCATAATCTTGATGTGATGCACATCGAGAAAAATATATGTGACAGCATTATCGGCACACTTCTTAATATTGAAGGCAAGACGAAAGATGCCTTAAAATCTAGGATTGATTTGACACACATGGGTATCAGAAAGGATTTGCAGGTGCAAGATGAAGGTAAACCACGGGATATGGCACCAGCTATGTACGTCTTGGACAAGGTAAAAAGAAAATAATTCTGCGAGGTCCAGTCACGGTCGAGATTCCCACATGGATTTGCTTCCAACCCTGAAAGGAGAGTCAGTGCAGATGGAAACAAGGTACAAGGGTTGAAAACTCATGACTGCCACATCCTACTTCAAAGGGTTTTACCTGTTATCCTTAGAGGATTGGGCCACCCTGACTTATACAGAGCAGTTGCAGAGTTGGGACAATTCTTCAGGGAACTCTATAGTAGAAATATCAGGATAGATAATTTGGAGCGTCTTAGAGACAAGATACCAACTATCCTATGCGACCTTGAGAAGATATATCCTCCAGCCTTCTTTGATGTGATGGTGCATTTGGCTGTTCATCTACCTGATGAGGCACTACTTAGAGGTCCAGTACAGTATGGCTGGATGTACCCTATTGAAAGGCGACTAGGCACTTTCAAGGTCTATGTTAGGAACAGAGCTAGACCCGAGGGTTCCATTGCAGAGGCCTACATTGCTACAGAAGCATTGACATTCTGCTCAAAATACATTGAAACAACTGATCAGCTTAGCAAAGAGGTGGGTGAAGACAATCCTGGGCTCAATGTTTTCGATTATTCTGTTCGAGTTATAGGGAAGAGTCGACAAGAGGACAAACCTAAAGATTTGGACAAAATGGTTTGGTATGTGTTGAATAACTATCCTGAGATACTACCTTATATCAAGTAAGTGCAGTACTGCAACTTATACATCATAATCTACTAAACTTGCAGCACATTCTTATATATTTAGATGTTTGACGCAATCACTATGTTGTGCAGCATCTACAAAGAGGAGTTACTGCCGCAAAATCCAAGAAACATTGACAAACTAGTTATGGTAGGATTTGCGAAATGGTTCAAGAACCATGTAAGCTTTTGAAGTGCACTGTCATTTTTTTAATATATTGAGTACATAAGATGATCAGCTTGTCTATTTTCTAACCATAGGTTAAGAAGATGCGGGAGGATGGGTAGGCAGTTGATGATGCCCTTTACTCACTAGCAATGGGTCCTGATACTCGGGTAAGACATTATGAATCTTGCGTTGTTGGAGATGTGCGCTACAACACCCTTGCACGAGACGAAGGCAGGAAGACACAAAACAGTGCCATCATGAGCACGGATACGTATGACAAAGTGACAACTGAAATGTATGCTAACATAACAGACATTGTTCAGTTGCAGTATATCTCCAGTTTCGAGGATCATCGGTGTGTGGTTTTGTTGTGCTGTCGTTGGTATAACCTGTTTTCCAGGATCGCAAAACCCATAGCTCATGATTATTTCAAATCTATCAATGTCAAGGCGGTGTACCAGATCAATGAGCCTTTTATTTTGGCAAATCAAGCAACACAGATATTTTTCTTGGAAGACACATTTGCACGTAGCGATCACTAGAGAGTATTGCAAAGGTTTGAGCAGAGGAATTCATTTAATGAAGTTGCACAACAAGATGATGCTTACACTGCTCCTGATGTACATGATAACACATATGTTCCTAATATCTTTGAGAACCATCACGTCAATGATGCCGGCGAAAAGATTGCCTATCATGCTGTGGACATACAAGAGTTGATCAAGAAGAAGCCAACGTTCGAGGACGTTGAGGACGAAGAAGAAGATGACACCATGGGGAATTACGATTTAGACTGATACACATGGCGAAGATGTTGACGCTGCTGCTGCGGATGATGATTACATTGCTTTTGTCGTATTTGCCTATCAGAAGACGTTTTTTATCTACTATGTGAAATTGTGTTTGCTATGACAACTGAAACCTGATGAACATGTTGTTTAGTATTTTGCTGTGAGAACATCACTTGTTATGTATGCTGATTTGTGTTTGGTGATTGTATGCCAACTAAAACATGATGACATTGTTGTTTAGTTGTACTCATATTTGGCTGTGAAACTTGAATTTGATGACATAGTTTGCTGTTGGACTGCAATTTGCTCGACATTTTCGAATGAGAACAAAGCTAACCCGACAGGGCCTCTGCTATTTATTTATTTATATGAGCAAAAGGGGATACCCCCTGATTTCCGTTAATAGAAATCATTAGATGTTCACAACACTACGCCCAGCCTGCTACACAGGTTTCATTCATTACTAGTTTCAGCAAAGTGCTCATGTCGTAGCCACTGAATACATCATTCCTCGGCTAACCAAATAATCAGCGTAGTTGCATTCCCCCACATCAGCAACTTCCTAGAAATACAAATCACACGAATCTTCCCTTTTCTGCACGAATCAAATTGGAAGATCATCAACCAAACTATTAAAAAAATCAGCAACTGAAAGCAGCAGAACAACACTTAAACATATTATTACCCCATGATTCGGGCATTTGTAGAAGACTCGGCCAGGGTTGCGGATCGTGGTTGAGACACGATAGATGACTCTGCGTGATTTGCAGCAGTGGCACCACACCAACGCCAGCGGGTTGCGATGAGCAATCGGCTGTGGTGCGCATGCCGGCGGGGGTGTGATGAGACCCACAGGCGATGGTATGGGTGGCGACTTGGCGCATATCTGGTTGTTCCCTGCTGAAGAGCAGGTGGACGAGCAGCCAGCGGACATGGTTGCTGCAGCCAAAGCTTCTGATGCTAGGCAGAGTAAGTAGAGAAGAGGAGAAGCGAACGTTGGATATGCCAGTTTCGTTACTTGCAGAGTAGCATAGCACCATATATAGTCATAGTCTAGGTTTGGATTCGAACCAGCTACAGGAGCACGTCTTTGTTTTTTCTAAAACTCGGCAACGTCTCTTTACTGGTACACTAGCTTGTTCTGTACGCCTTCCCAAGTCTTTGATTTTCTTTCCCTTTTTTTGCGAGGAAGGAAGGAGGACAAAATTGAGAGTTCCTGGGACTCGAACCCAAGACCTCTCGGTTGAAAACCAAGGGTGCTAGTCACTTATGTGACGAACGTTCCCTGTGAGGAGGACGGCAAACCAACGCATTTTCCTCGCAATTTTCTTCCTATATATAAAAAAGTATGCTACTTGGTGTCCGCTTAGTCAACAAACGATTGTGCCAACCTTGACCGTTGGATTGACATTCAACATCTGTCGCGTTTCTTCAGTCTCTTCTTCCTCGAGCCGCTAAAGCCAAACCAGCGCCGGCGGGACCGCCTGTTCCCGCCTCCCACGGCTGGCTGTGATCTTCCCCGGCTCCTGTTCGTTCCCGTCCGAGGCCTCACCATCGTCCTCCGCCTTGGTTCGCTCACCGCGGCGCCGCCCTCCGGTGTTGTCAACATGGTCAACAACCGAGAGGAATAAGGAGATGATTGTACATGGTGAGGATGACAGTAGGGACCCAGCAGCGCGCGCAATCATTTTATTTTTTCGGGACAGAGAAGGGTATCAACTGGGTTGTGTGGGACCCGTGGCCCGTCTAGCCCAGGCTTTTATTTCATATATTTAGCACATGACCAGCCCAGATTTTTTTTCCTTTTTGAAAAATGGCTAGCCAGCTATTTTGTTTTTTGCAGAATAACCAACATAGGCCTACTTGCTTTTCTACGCCCTGCTGGGCCGGAAATCTTTCAAGACGAGGAGGGATGCATTTTGCCCAGAAAATGGGCTATAAGTAATAAGAAATGGGCTATAAGTAATAATAAATGGGCTGTAAAATGAAAAATACATCAAACAGGCAATTAGTTCCAAATACTGTTTTCTTTCGGATTTTGATATTTTAAATTTCATTGTTTTTGTGTGGGTAAAATTTCAGTGAATTTAAATTAAGGTATATTTAGATTTAAAATTAATTTGAATCTGGCTAGAAATTTCGGGCTGTATGCTGTTTGGGATAGATTTGGAGGCTGACTTGTGGGTCTACTAGGTTGACGTGTACTTTGGCTTTGTCAACTTAGTCCACAAACGATTCTAGCAGCAGTGATCGTTGGATGTTAATCCAACGGCCGTGCTGCTTCTTCAATATCTGATCTTCTTGCTCCAGCTGCCCAAACCAGCTCCGGTGGGACTACCTGCTCCCGCCTCCCGTGGCCGGCTGTGCTGCCGCACAGGCCGCACCACCCAACCCTACTTCATTGCTTGCCAGGCCATTCCTCTACTCACCCACACCTCTTGTTATTTTCCAGCGACGGCAGCTGGACCAGTAAACCCTCGTACTCCCCACCGCGTGGGCAACCATTGCCGAGTCTTCCCCGGCTCCATGTCGTTCCCTTCCTAGGCCTCGCCGTCGTCCACCGCCATGGTGCTCTCGGCGCGGCCTGGTCAACGTGGTCAACGAACGACATCCATCGCTCGTGGACTGTACGCGCAAAATAATGAGTCCTCCACCTGACAGTTGGGACCCACCGGAAGGGCCTCTGTATTTCGTGAAAAAAAACTTCCCCCCGCTGACATGTCAGACCCACCAGCTATATCTTCGCACGCAAGGAAGTGCCTCCTTATTACGCACAAAAAAATGAATACCCCCCTGCTAGCTGGGACCCACCATATTGGGAGGATGACTTGTGGGCCAACTAAGTTGACGGGGACAGAGGGCTTTGTCAACTTAGTCAATATGAACGATTCTAGCTCCAGTGACCGTACGATGCCCATCCAACGGCCGTAGTGCTTCTTCAACCTCTGGTCTTCTTTCTCCAGCCGCCCAAAGCAGTGCCGGTCGTGCCGCATGCTCCTGCCTCCCGTGGCCGGCTGTGCTGCCGCGGAGGCCTCACCGCCCCTACTATTCCCATCGCTGGCCAGGCCCTGCAGCGACGGCAGCCTCACACCGCAGCCGAACCAGTGAACCCTCGTACTCCTCTCCGCGCGGGCTTCCACTGCCGCGTCTTCCCCGGCTCCGCATCATCCCCTTCCTAAGCCTCGCCGTCATCCACCACCATGGTGCTCTCGACGCGGCCTGGTCAACGTGGTCAAGGAACGACTTCCATCGGACATGGACTGTACATGGAGAGGCTGACAACTGGGTCCACGGCCGCAGCAAGGAAGTGCCTGATACGTCCATTTTGCATCATGCTTTTATATCAATATTTATTGCATTATGGGCTATTATTACACATTATATCTCAATACTTATGGCTATTCTCTCTTATTTTACAAGGTTTACCATGAAGAGGGGGAATGCTGGCAGCTGGAATTCTGGCTGGAAAAGGAGCAAACGTTGGAAACCAATTCTGCACAACTCCAAAAGACCTGAGACTCCACGAAACAACTTTTTGGAATTTATAAGAATTTATGGGCAAAAGAAATAGGCCAGGGGGCCCACACCCTGTCCAGGAGACAGGGGGCGCCCCCCTGTAGGGCGCGCCCCCTATCTCCTGGACCCCCTGGTGGGCTTCCGGCGTCCATCTTCTGCTCTATGAAGGGTTTTGTCTTGGAAAAAAATCATGGGTGTCGTGGAATTGTCACGGCAGATGTCCTCTTGCAAGGACTTAGTCGTAGGGCCATCGCAACTAGGAAGCTTGAAGGGGTTAATTGGGACAAAGGACACGAGAGAGTTATACTAGTTCGGCCCCTTACGGTGAAGGTAAGGCCTACGTGTAGTTGGGTTGGTATTGCTTGATGTTTCGATGACCAGGGAGCAAGATATGCTATGCCCGATTCTCGATTAGTTGTTTCTTACCCTAAGCCGCCGCAGGTCGTCCCCTTATATACACGGGTGGACGCCCTGCGGCCGATAGATTCCCGACCGGCTCATAGACAGTGTCCGGCTCGGTGACTGGTTAAATCTACCTTATGTTACAAGTCATATCATCATGGCGGTTTATCACTATGGGCTTTAAGCCACCTGTGGGCCTTTAGACCCTTTATTGAACCGCCATCTTCACGCTTGGTCTTGGGCCCCAGATTGATTTGGACCGGTTCATGTCAATCTTAAAATACCTTAAAAAATAAGCCTTCAGTCTTCTGTTTGTGCAAAGGGTTTAACCCGCCATGACGTCATCTTCTGGATCCACGTTAACCCGCCGTGACGTCATCTCCAATTAAATCCTTATTTTATCCTGCTATATCTTCAACGGATCTTTGCCTTTACTGATTGTCCCGAAACCCAAGGCGTCGGGGTCGCTGGATAATAATATCCAATCTCCTCGTTTCTCGCACCGTCCCGGTCGGCCCTTCCCTATAAATGGGCTCGACCTAGGTCTTTCTTCATTCTCTCTCAGTCGTTCATCTTCTTCCTCTCGCTGTCTCTTCTGCCTCTCGAGCTCCGCCGCTGCTGCCGTCACAGATCTCCTCGTCCTCACCAACTCAGGCCGCTGCATCAACCTGATTTAACCAGAGAAACGTGACGAACCTTCGCAGCAACTTTGCATCTGTAAGTTTCCTCCTTCTTGTTCCTCAGATCCGCATTAAGACCTTCGAGTTCCTCGGTGTTCTTCGCTGTTCGTCAGGAACCCCTCATAGATTTCATCACCACCGCCGTTTCTTGATCTTTGAAGATGGTATAAAAACTGATGCGGTAGCTATTTCGCACCCATTTCGAATGCAAGTAGATCCCTTTCTGTCGCACAGAGGCCCCGTTCGAGCCCTTGAGCTTCATCTGTGCCAGTCCTAGGTCTAGAAATTTTTCTTTTCAGAACAGCTGTTTGATCCAAAATAATAGCCGCAACTTGTGAAACCTGTTTGTTCCACCCTTAAATAAAAAACTGCCTCTGTCGAATATGTTTAACCACGACCGTCCATGTGGCCGGTTTAAGTAAATAATACTAATCTGTCAACCTTGCTTGCTTCTTGCGACTTAAGAAAATTTAACTGCTCTTGATACTTGTAGCGGCTTAAATATCACTACATAGTTACCCATATATCATTAGGCCTCTTCTTAAGCCGCCATCTTGAATAGACTTTAAAATGTTTTTCTCCGGGTTAAATTTGAACCAGAACCTATCATTTTGTCATAGGCTTCAATTTACGTCATGGCACCTAAGGCAACCAAGGCTCCTGTGACCTGTAATTGGGTCCCAGCCACAGTCACAAAAAGTAAACTGTCTGAATTTGTGAAGTATGGCCATCTGCCCAAGAAGGAGGTCATGTCTTCTCATGCTCCTGACCCGTCCGAGGAGAAATCTCAACCCAAAGAAGGGGAGGTGATAGTTTTTACGGATCATATGAACCGGGGATTTGCCCCACCCGGTTCAAAATTCTTCAGGGATGTCTTGCATTTCTTTGACCTCAGACCTCAAGATATCGGACCCAATTCCATGTCAAACATTTGTAACTTCCAAGTCTTCTACGAGGTGTATCTTGGGGAAGATCCCAATCTGCTTTTGTTCAGAGAGCTATTCTACTTAAACCGGCAGAATGAACATGCCAACGGGCCCAGCCTAGAACTTGGCGGCATCTCGATTCAGCGGCGGAGAGACTGCCTTTTTCCTTATGCTGAACTGCCGAGTCATCCGAAAGATTGGAATCAGATGTGGTTCTATTGCCAGGACACTTCTCCGGCTAACGAGAACCCTCTGCCCGGCTTCCGCACTCTGCGCCTTGAATCCAATCACCCGCTGGCGGATAAACTTTCTGCTGTTGAACGTCTGCCACTCATTCCCACCATTAGAAAAATCAAAGCTCTTTTGGCAAACGGCTTAGACGACATCGACCTGGTCCGAGTCTGGGTCACTTGGCGAGTGCTTCCGTTAAGCCGCCGCCCCGGCTTAATGTGCACTTACTCAGGCGAGAAGGATGACCCACTGCGTCATAGTCCTGACGACTTACCAGATGATGTGGTGGAAGCCACGATCCAAACGTTGTTGAAAGAGGGCACGGTGACTAGTAATGCCTTTGGCTTACTTCCCTTCTGCAAGAAGAACCCGGCTCCCGCAGTGAGTTATCAACCTCAATGAATATTCTTTAATGTAATACACCTTGCTTTTATTCATAACCCCTTATCATTTTTTCCAGGCCGACGACACCTTCTGGAAGGTCAAGTATAACCATGAGGCGGCCAAACAAGCTAGGGCGGCAAAAAGAGCCGAAAGGAAAACCGCCAAGACTGGAACTTCAAAGAAGAGGAAGCCAAGCGCTTCAGATATGTTTAAGCTTGATGACACTAATGATGATGAAGAAGAGGTAGCTTTTAACTCCCTTGACTCCTTTGTCATTATTTTACTGACATTCTATCCTTTCAGGAGGATACGGGGAACAGACAAGCGGTTGACGAAGAGGTAACTATAATCTCCTCCGACTCAGAGCCTTTGCCAAAGCAAAAAGTCCGAAGGGTGACCCGTAAAGTAAGATTTTCACATCCTCTAGCTTATCAAGATACTCAATTTCTTTTGAAGCAACAACAGTTTGAAAGTCGGAGGCAGACTCGGACCAGGAAGGATGTAGAGCTCTCCTCCAGCTTACCTGACGTAACCAGGAAGCGTCGGACTGAGGTTATCCCCGATTTACATTTTGTTTTACCTTTGGCAGGTTTAATTCGCCAACCTCTCAATTCATCTGACTCCAATTATCAGGACACCTCTCCTTCCTCCGGCGAGTCTATGCAATCTAACATGTCGGCTTTCAAAACTGCCCCCGGGTAATGTAATTTTGTTTACCTTATGCTTTACCTTAGCCATGCTTTATATTCATCCTTCTGCCTTTGTCCACAGCGTGCAAGTGAAGCCTAGTAAGAGGGCAAAAAAGAGTAAGCTGTCCCAAAACCCGATCGTGACTGAACTGGAGCTTGGTACGGCTGCTCCTGACAGTTCCACCCATCAGCCGCCGCCTGAAACAGCCTATGACATTCCAGCACCAACCTCAGATCCACCCGTCGAAGATACTCTCAACAATTCTGATAACCCGGAAGCTCCTAGGCCGGCCAAGAAAATTGATCCGAAAGTTGAAATTCTGAAGACTCAGTTTGTTGAGCCAGGGCGGCCCACTATCCTTGCCAAGTGCTATGCTAAGGAGGAAGTTCTGGAACGCCGAAAGGCCAAGCTAGACGTTGCTGACTATACTCATTTAAGTATTGGAGATATAGTGTCTGGCTATCTCAGTCAAGTACATAGCAGTCGTGACCTGGAAATTGACATGGTGAAACAAATATAGCACAAATCTGAGGTATAACTTATGCTACTTTCCTGAATCTTACTTACTGTATCAGCCCCCAAGTCTATTGCTTATTAATAAATATGTTGTAGACTTAGAAAACTGCTTAGCCCTGCTCTGTCCGGTTCAGAAAGAAGATATTTAATCCGGTTGTAACATGATACCTTGAACTTGCGCTATACATTAGCCCCCAAGTGCCAAGTACCTTTGCTTGCAAAGTACTTGGGACTTAATGTCATCTTACCATATTTCTTAACATGAACCGACATTGTTAGTTAAAATTCTTCAGCATACATTAGCCCCCAAGTGTCAAGTATCTTTGCTTGCAAAGTGCTTGGGACTTAATGTTATCTTACCATGATTCTGACTATAACCCGGCATCAATGCAGGCCACCATAAGTAAATTTGAGTCGGAGATTACTGATCTGAAGAGCCATCTGACAGCTCAAGAACTTGAAATTCAAAAGGCCAACTCCAAATTTGAATTCAGCGTCTCTGAACAAGAGAAATTGAAGAAGAATTTTGAGGCGGAGAAGAAAATCTGGGCTGGTGAAAAGGCTTCACTGGTAACCCGGGCCGAGATGGCAGAGGCATCACTTGCAGAGGCAACAGCCGAGCTGTCCGGCTTAAAGCGCCAGATATCTCAAATGGTCTCGTCAATCTTTGGTAAGCTACTCATATAAACTTTAAACTTTGCCAATCTTCTTTCAATGATTATTTCAACTGTCACCTCCTCCTCACCTTATGTTCAATAATGCAGGCCCCAGGAGCACAAATCTTAAGCAGAACATGGTGATCAAGTTGAAGGCGGTTTATACTCTTGTAGAACAGCTCTACACTGGGTCACTACGTGCTTTGGCCGTTGTGGCTTTATCAAACGATGTGACCCATGTTCTGCAAGATGTGCTAAAGCAGCTTGCTATGCTACCTCAGCGGGTTCAAGATCTAAGGCGGGCATCCGCAAGAGCCGGGGCCATAGCCGCGTTGAGCCGGGCGAAAGCATGGATTCCGGAACTAGACCCGGCCGACCTCGCTCTTGGATACCCCAGCCTGAAAGAAGATGGGACCGTATTTGATGAACATGACTTCACCGCCTGCGTCAAAGATATACGCCCCGTGGCTACAATGATCGGGAACGATACTGATCTTACCAAGTATCAGCCTGGCTATGATAGTGAGAACCGGAGAATCCCAACACCTCCTTATGATCTAGTCAACCTGATCCCTCCAACTCATAAGCATACCTTTACCCCTGAAGTGGACCCAGCCGGTTTAATAGATGATGAAGCTGAGTTTGAAGCCTTGAGTGGCATTGACTGGGCCTCGTCCACCTTCCAGGACAAAGCAACCGACAGAGAGGCGGAGAAGGATAACCTGGAATCTTCAAGCCCACCAAAGGAGTGAACTGCCAGGCGGTTATGACTTTGCAAAACAATGCTTCATTATTCAGACTCGGGGAGTCTTGTAATAGGGTAGAGAAAACCTCTTAATTTTGTCATGCCTTCGCGCATGTTATGGCGCTTAATACTTTTGTAAGCCGTCATCACTTTATATTTCCAGCTTTATGTTGATCTTTCATTTCCTTGATGTTACATTTGCTTGCCTTATCCTACATATAAAACAAGCAAAAATTCCCTTGGCGGTTTATCGCATCGAGGGTCACATAAGGTATTGATAACCCAGAGCGCAAATCAAAACATCATATAAAGGCCGGTTTATGATTATATGTGTTTAAACATAATCACAATATCATACCTGCTTATATGACCTAGACCATGCGGGTAAATTCAACTCCTGAAAATTGGAACGTATAATGTTCACCTGATACTTACCAACTTGGGGTGATCAATGTTAAGCCGGAAGAACAAAAACCATCTCACAATGCTTTCAAAAAAGGTCTCAAGATAGTCAAATAATTATGCTTATGAAGTATAATGGATAATAAACAATATTCAAAGGCTTCTGATTCGAATACGATCAGTAAGCCATTCCAAAGGGGTTAAGCTAAGATTCAGATACGATCATATAGCCCCCAGTGGCTTTGGCGATGCCGATCAAGTGGGTATCGACAGCTATGTTCTCTTTGGTTCGAATACGACCTATGTTTCAACAGGAAGCCCCCAGGTGACCATAAGAGTTGTTTAATGACGCTGATTCAAATACGATCCATGTCAGACCCAAAGGGGTTAAGCTATGACTCAAATATGGTCAAGAAGCCCCCAAGTGGGTTTGGCAGTATGCCGATCAAGTGGGTATTGACAACTATGTTCTCTTTGGTTCGAATACGACCTATGTTTGAACAGGAAGCCCCCAAGTGATCATGGCTAGATTCAAATATGATCATAAGATGGACCAAAGGGAAAGCCGGATTCAAATATGATCCGCTCTCTGTTGGTTGTTGAAAGGATCGATATGGTTGACTAGAGGGGGGGGGGGTGAATAGGCAACTAACAATTTTTAACCTTTTCTTTACCAAATTAAACTTTGCAACAAAATAGGTTGTCTAGATGTGCAACTAGGTGAGCAACCTATATGATGCAATAACAACTAGTACACAAGCAAGCAAGGGATGTAACAACAAGTAAGCTTGCAAAAGTAAAGGCACGAAATAACCAAGAGTGGAGCCGGTGGAGACGAGGATGTGTTACCAGAGTTCCTTCCTTTTAAGGGGAAGTACGTCTCCGTTAGAGCGGTGTGGAGGCACAATGCTCCCCAAGAAGCCACTAGGGCCACCGTATTCTCCTCACGCCCTCACACAATGCGAGATGCCGTGATTCCACTATTGGTGCCCTTGAAGGCGGCGACCGAACCTTTACAAGCAAGGTTGGGGCAATCTCCACAACAATCGGAGGCTCCCAACAACAACAACAACACCACGAAGCTTCACCACAATGGAGTATGGCTTCGAGGTGACCTCAACCGTATAGGGTGCTCAACACCCAAGAGTAACAAGATCCGCAAGGGATAAGTGGGCGAATCAAATTTCTCTTGGTGGAAGTGTAGATCTGGGCCTTCTCAACCAACCCCGAGCAAATCAACAAGTTTGATTGGCTAGGGAGAGAGATCGGGTGAAAATGGAGCTTTGAGCAACAATGGAGCTTTGGGGGAAAGAGGTAGGTCAACTTGGAGGAAGAAGACACCTTTATATAGTGTGGGAACACATCCAACCGTTACCTCACTGTGCAGCCCCGCACAGAGTGGTACTACCGCTGGGGCAGGGCGGTACTACCGCTCCCTACCCAGCGGTACTACCGCGCTGGAGGGGAAACCAGGCCACTGGCCCCAGAGCGGTACTACCGCGGGAGTAGGAGCGGTACTACCGCTCGGAGCGGTACTACCGCTACTACTACCGCTTTTAGTGCCGCAAAACCCGACACGAGAAAATACCGTCTCGAATCGAGGCGGCAGTAGGCGCGGTACTGCTGCGGTACTACGGCCGAAGCCCGCGAGCGGTACTACCGCTCCATGGAGCGGTACTGCCGCTGGAGGGCTTCGGTGGTACTACCGCTGGAGATCGCGGTACTACCGCTGGCACAGGGCGAAGCAGGTACGGAAGAGAAGTTGCGGCTCCAGAGTTGCGAAAGGAAGACGACGGGTGTGATAAGGATGTGTACATGTTGATTCCACCCTAGTCTTACCAAAGCGGATCCCCTCTTAATAGTACGGTGACTCCTACGAAACTAGTCCACCAACAACGAAACGAAGGAGCTACACCGTCTTGAATAAAACACCGAGGGGAGGAAATCGTCTCGTGCCAATGGATGATTCTCTGAAAGAACTTAACGCACATGATTAGTCCGCAAAAGCATTGTCATCAATCACCAAAACCACTAGGGGATAAATATGCCCTTACAATCTCCCCCCTTTTGGTGGATTGATGACAATACGGGATTTGCATAAACAAGATATAGAGTAAGCATACAAACCCCACGGTCCTAACATGTAGATGGGCTCCCCCTAGATGTGTGCTATTTAGATAAGTGCTTTGGACTGCACAACACACATACTAGGATCAAAGCTCCCCCTACATTTTAGAGACCAACAATCTAAGCATGGTGTATGAGAGCAACATAGATGATATAACAAGAAAAGCACGCAACTCATAAGCTAGAGTGACATAGAAAATGATACTGGAAAAATAAGGTAGCATATGTCTCACACCATATGACTCGTACTTAAGTCTCACTCGAACTTAGGTCTCACAGACAAACCAACCAAAGCAAATGCGAGGAAAACACGAACAAGACACAAATAAGAGATGAAAGACACAACTCGCAAATCCCTAAACTCTCTCCCCCTTTGGCATCGAGACACTAAAAAGGAAGGGAGTGTTGCTACGGCTCCAGGTGAGAGCAAACGAGGGACACACGCATCAGAGCCCAGCGGAATCATCGGCACCACCGTCGTCAGTCTGGAAGTGCTCGGTCTCAGAATCGGTCCACGGGCAGTGCTGCTGAATCCACTCCTCCTCCTCAGTAAGCTGGTCCTCAGATCCACTCTTGACGGTAGCACCCAACTGTCGCATGAGTTCCTTGTGACGACCTCGAGCCTTCTTCTCAGCCACATGAGTCATGTACTGACCGTGAGCCTCCATGCAGAACAACTTCTTCATCTTAGACTTGAGCTTCTTAGCCCAAGAGGGCTCTGCCTCAGAAGGCATGTAGTCATCATCCTCATCATCATCAGCTGCAGGCTCCTCCTCTGTCTCCATGGCAGCAGCAGACGAAGGAACTCCAGTCTTAGGGGCCTGAGTGCCCCAGTTATCCTTCTTCCTCAGACGCTTGACATCGTGAGAGATCAACTCTCCAGACTCCAGTGGCACCTTAGGATATACATGATCCTAGGCCTTCTCAATGAGCAGCATGATGAACGGACCGTAGATCGGGCACTTGCACACGGAGATAGCAGACAGCAGCTCAGACCACATAACATGAGAGATATCCAAAGACTCTTCGGTGGGATTTTCCTTCTCACGCTGGTAGAAAAGAAGCATGTCCACGAGATAAGAGTGAACCTGGTCCAGATTCCCAATGCGAGGGAAAAGGGTCTCTCTGAAGATGCGGTGAAGGATATCCAGATAGGCAGGCAGCTCATAGGTTTCCTTCTGTGTCTCCTGGTTGATCTTCAGAGTGCAGTATGGCCAGAGAGCTTGCTTGTGAGTGCAATGGGCGCGGGCGTGCGGGCGAAAGCCAACAGGAGACTCAAGACCGAGATCTTGCACCCCAATCAACTGCATGAATGCTCTCCACTTGACAGAAAGCAACTTGCCATTGGTCATCCAGGTGAGTGTCCTGTCCTCATCAGTCCCAAGGTGAACCGTGGCATAGAATTGGGCCACCATATCAGCATCAAAGTCCTTGTTGAATTTCATGATCCCAAGAATGTTCAGTTGAGTGCACATCTGAAGAGCTTCACCAAAGTAGTTAGGATCTTGCTCCATATGGTCGGTGTCGATGGAGTGCACTTTGACAAAGAAATTCTTCTTGGATTTGAGAACATTGAAGAAGATGGAAAACTGGAACCTGTTCCAGAACGGACGGTTGACCAAAGTGGGATCTTGGTCAGCTTCATACGGGTTGCGGCGGCGCCTTGCTCAGAACTCCTTTGGCGGCATTTCTGGCACTGTCTTGCCGGGCTTTGGCTTGACCCCTGACTTCTTCTGGAGTTGAGGTGGAGGTGGAGGTGGAGGATGAGCACTTGAGGATCCTCCGGCAGGCTCGGTGGTGCGGTAGCGCTTGGACGTGGCACGTCCGGGATTGACACGACGAGCCTGATGCTCAGGGACCTCATCACCTGGAACCACACACAAGAACACACAAACAACCAGAAAGCATGAGCATAAGCCACAAGACACGAACAAAAAGATCACTGAAAGGTAGGAGTAGAGTGGAAATTGGTAGAGAGCGGTAGTACCACGACCAGATAGAGGTAGTACCGCCACAAGCGGTAGTACCGCTCCACAGGGAGCGGTAGTACCGCTCCAAGCGGTAGTACCGCTCCAAGCGGTAGTACCGCCCTGGAGAGGGCGGTAGTACCGCTCGGGACGGGGAAACTGTAGTTTCCTACTACCGTGGTCAGATCCGGCACTACCGTCCTACCAAATTCAAAAATACTCCAACCAAACAGCAATCCAAACGACCTAGAAGCATTCTCCTTCCTACTCAAGCCTAGATTTGGCCAAAAATCTAAAGATGCAACTGCTACTGCCCCTAAGATGCTAGATTGGAAACCTAGACAAAAAGAACAAGAGAACGGGGGCAATACCGGCATCCATGGCAAGAGGACAAGGTGGGGATCATTTCCACCGAAGGGAATGGAGAGGGACGGCCCAGAGAGGGAGATCCGCCGGAGCCCTCCCGCGGTGCCGGTTGCTGGAGAGAGAGAGAGAGAGGAACAGGCGAGGGGGCGTGCGAATGGGTATGGGGGAGAAGAAACTCCCCCTGCCCCCGATATAACCCCCGCCCGCGCCTCTCAGCGGTAGTACCGCGCTAGAGGGCGGTAGTACCGCTTGGAGCGGTAGTACCGCTCGCCAGCGGCGGTAGTACCGCCAGCAACCAAAAACTGCTTCTAGACTCAAAGAAAAACTCACGAAAAGAACGGGAAGGCAAACACAATACAAACAAAGACCAACAAGACACCATAAACACGCGCAACGAACCGGAACCCACTCCTTCAAAGCAACCAAACGAAAGAGGAGCGGGCTCTTGCCTCTCTCAAGAGAGGGCGGTGGCCGGAGCCACCTATGTTTGAGTCAATTGGTATGGCACCGCGAAGAATTATCCTTGGGCCCATGACCAAAACTCGTCTTTGAAGCACAAGTACCATCAAAAATGGCTAATGTGAAAGAGTTGATCGTTTTATGCATAATGGGGGGAGGGAGAGTTCATTGAGAGAACAACACTCCTCCTATGTCCATGCTTACACCTAAACTAGACAACAAGTTGAGTGTGGTGGGGGGTGCACGGGTTCAAGTCACATTGCTCAAATCGATGATATTTAGCTCATGCCTTAACTCGCGAAATCTTGCTTCATCCAAGGGCTTCGTGAAAATATCTGCAAGGTTATCATGAGTGTTGACATACTTGAGCTCGATCTCCCCTCGCCTAATGTGATCCCGGATGAAGTGATACCGAATCTCAATGTGCTTCGTCTTGAAGTGTTGCACCGGGTTGAGAGAAATCTTGATGGCACTTTCATTATCACACCAAAGAGGCACTTTGTCACAAATGACACCATACTCCTTTAAAGTTTGCCTCATCCATAGGAGTTGAGAACAACAACTACTGGCCGCCACATACTCCACTTTGGTGGACGAGAGAGACACACAACTTTGCTTCTTGGAAGACCAACTTACCAAAGAGCAACCAAGAAATTGGCACCCTCCAGAAGTGGACTTCCTATCCACTTTGTCTCCCGCCCAATCGGAATCCGTGAAACCTTCAAGCTTGAAGTTTGCTCCTCTTGGGTACCATAAGCCAAAGTTTGGGGTATGAGCCAAATATCAAAAGATTCGCTTGACCGCCACAAAGTGACTTTCCTTTGGTGCGTCTTGAAAACGTGCACACATCCCCACACTCAACATGATATCCGGTCTAGATGCACAAAGGTAAAGCAAGGAGCCAATCATGGAGTGATATAACTTTTGATCCACCGCTTTACCATTGGGATCGATGTCAAGTTGGCACTTGGTAGGCATTGGTGTAGAAGCCGGCTTGACATCACTTAGCTTGAATCTTTTAAGCATGTCTTGAGTGTATTTGGCTTGGTTGATGAAGGTTCCTTCTCTTCTTTGTTTGATGTCAAAACCAAGGAAGAACTTCAACTCTCCCATCGAAGACATCTTAAACTTGGAGGTCATGAGAGCGGCAAATTCCTCATTGAAAGCTTTGCTAGGAGAACCAAAGATAATATCATCAACATATAGTTGGCATACAAACAACTCCCTGTTGACCTTCTTAGTAAAAAGAGTGGGATCGATTTTTCCTACTTCAAATCCACGATCTTGTAGCAACTCGGTAAGGTGGTCATACCACACACGTGGGGCTTGTTTAAGGCCATAGAGTGCCTTATCGAGTTGATACACATGATCCAGGAAGTAGGGGTCCTCGAACCCGGGGGGTTGCTTGACATAAACCAACTCATTAATAGGACCATTAAGAAAAGCACTTTTCACATCCATTTGTTGCAACTTAAAGTTGTGATGAGAAGCATAGGCTATCAACAAACGTATGGATTCAAGACGAGCAACGGGAGCAAAGGTTTCACCGTAGTCGATACCCTCGACTTGGGAGTAGCCTTGTGCTACCAATCTTGCCTTGTTGCGAACGATGTTCCCATGAGCATCTTGCTTGTTCTTAAAGATCCACTTGGTTCCAATGACATTGTGGTTCCCCGATGGCCTTGGCACCAATCTCCATACTTTGTTGTACTCGAAGTTGTTGAGTTCTTCATGCATGGCATTGAGCCAATCCGAGTCTTCGAGCGCCTCATAGACCTTTTGGGGTTCAACACAAGAGACAAACGCGTGATGTTCACAATAGTTTGCTAATTGTCTACGAGTGCTTACCCCCTTTCTTAGGCTTCCAACTACATTCTCCATGAGATGGCCTTGAGTGGTGAGCTTGGAAGCAATCTTCATGGCACGACACTCTAATTCCTCCTCGGAGGTGGAGGGAGGAGGGTTGACTTGATCATCTTGAGCGCCGTCTTGAGCTTGTTCTTGATCTTGAGCTTGTTCTTGAGCTTGAGTTTGCTCTTGATCTTGAACTTGCTCGAGGGGGAGAACTTGACCTTGGGCATCATTTAGAGGTTCACCACCATCTTGAGGTTGATCTTGCCCTTGGTCTTGTGCACACGGTTGAGGGTCTTCACTTTGTTCTTCGGAAGCGTGTGGGTCTTGATGAGGTGATGGCTCTACTTGAGTAGAGCATTGTCCTTCTCCTTCGGCCACAAGGGGTTCCTCAATGGGTAGGATTTGACCAATACCCATTCTTCTTATGGCTTGGGGAGGAATTTCATCACCTACATCACAAGTACCACTTTGCTCCACTTGGGAGCCGTTATTTTCGTCAAACTCCACGTTACACGTCTCCTCAATGAGTCCGGTGGACTTGTTGAGGACACGGTAAGCATGAGAGTTTGTAGCATAACCAACAAATATGACCTCATGAGCTCTAGCCTCAAATTTAGACAAACGAACACCTTTCTTTAGAATGAAACACTTACAACCGAACACCCGGAAGTACTTGAGGTTGGGCTTGTTGCCGGTGAGAATCTCATAAGGAGTCTTGTTCAAGCCTTTGCAAAGATAGAGCCGATTGGATGCATGACATGCGGTGTTGATGGCTTCGGCCCAAAAGTTGTACGGAGACTTGAACTCCGCCATCATGGTCCTTGCCGCATCCATCAACGTCCGGTTCTTCCTCTCCGCAACACCATTTTGTTGAGGGGTATAAGGTGCCGCATATTGATGCTTGATCCCCTCATCACTAAGAAACTCATCCAAGGTGTAGTTCTTGAACTCGGTGCCGTTGTCACTTCTTATTGTCAAGATCTTTGCATCATGTTGACGTTGAGCTTCATTTGCAAAGTCGATGACGGTTTGTTGAGTCTCACTCTTCCTCTTGAAGAAGTATACCCAAGTGTACCTTGAATAATCATCCACAATCACCAAGCAATACTTTCTCCCTCCAAGACTATCAAAAGATGGAGGCCCGAAGAGATCCATGTGAAGGAGCTCCAAGGGTCTCTTCGAGTAGATGATGGTTGAAGGAGGGTGAGCCTTTTCATGAAGCTTTCCTTCGATACAAGCGCTGCAAGCACGATCTTTGGCAAAACTAACATTTGTTAGTCCACGAACATGGTCCCCCTTGAGAAGACTTTGCAAAGATCTCATATTGACATGGGCTAAACGGCGATGCCAAAGCCATCCCACGTCACTTTAGCCATTAGGCATGTCGCGGTCTTAGTGGGTCACTCCGAGAAGTTAATCACATAGAGACCATTCTCGACATGCCCAACAAAGGCTACTTTAAGAGTCTTGCTCCACAAGAGGGCCACGGTATCAATATCAAAGAATGTAGCAAAGCCCATGAGTGCAAGTTGACGAACGGAAAGTAAATTGAATGCAAGGGACTCAACAAGCATGACTTTCTCGATCGTTAGATCATGAGAAATGACAACCTTGCCGAGACCCAATACCTTAGAATGTGATGCATCACCCCACTCGACATTGGTGGGCATAGATGGAATCTCTTGCACGTCCACCACCAAGTCCTTGCTCCCGGTCATATGATTTGTTGCTCCACTGTCGAGCAACCATGATCCCCCACCGGAAGCAAACACCTACACGAGATCAATGCTTGGTTTTAGGTACCCATTTAGTAATGGGTCCTTTGATGTTAGTAACAAGGGTCTTGGGAACCCAAATAGACCATTCAATGTACTCAAAGGAAGAACCAACAAATCTAGCATAAACATGTTCATCACTAGCATGGCACAACACATATGACGGGTTAAAGTCGCCGGCTTTGTTTGAGGAAATGCTTTTGCCCTTTTGGACATCAACTCCCTTCACTTTCTCCTTCTTCTTCTTAGGAGCACCCTCTCCCTCTTTCACGAACGTTTGTTTGAGAGGAGGAGGACGATTGGTCTTGTTGTTCTTCTTCTTCTTGCTCTTGGACTTGGGTGCAAACCCAATTCCTTCTTTGGCCACAACTTCCTTTTGATTGCTCAAAAGGTCGTTGAGGTTTTTCTCACCTTGAATGCAAGACACAAGGCCTTTCTCAAGTTGATCCTTCAACTTGGCATTTTCCTCCACAAGATGCACATGCTCACAACATGGGTTAGTAGCACATGCATTATCAATTAATACCATATGAGGAAAGGTGGCCTTCTCCTTGATTAGCTTAACTTGGAGTTGAGCATGAGACTCTTTGAGGCTAGCATGAGTACCCTTCAAGACCTTGTGGGCCTTGTCAAGTATCTCAAACTCCTCTTTGAGTCTAGCATGATCAACCCCAAGTTTAGCCTTCTCGGAGGTTAGCACACGAGACATGACAAGAGCATGATCAAGATCTTTCTTTAACTTAGCATGGTCATCATTGTGTGACTCCTCAAGAGTCAAACGATGCACACGCTCTTCCTCAAGAGCATTAGAGAGATCCGATATCTCATCGGCATAGTCACGACTATGACCTTCCATCTTGGAGATGGTTTCTTCGTGAGCCTCGATCATGTCATTGGCCTCACCAAGTTGTTCCAAGAGAGCAACAAAGTGCTTCTTGGACTTTCCCTTGAGCTTACTCATAAAAGACTCAAATTCATTCACTTCCTCATTAGACTCAACATGTCCATCAATGCAATCCTCCAAGGAGGGATTAGTAATGATGGTGGTTGTGATGTTGGGGGTTACCTTGTTTGAAGCTTTAGCCATGTGGCATCTAGCGGTGATGTTTTCGTTAGGTGATTCAAAGAGAGACACCCGGGGAGTGGTAGCAATGGCAACGGATGCCATGGCCGTTGCTTCTTCATTTTCATCATCATCGTCATCCTCTTGGTATTCTTCTTGAACCACCAACCCACGAGTGGGAGTCTTCTTGGCGAAGTTGTTCTTGTTGGGGAAGGACTTGGCTTTGTCTTTTCGAATGAACTTGCCACCATTGTCTTCCCGCTTCTCGTAAGGACAATCCGCAACGAAATGGCTCACATTGCCACAGTTGAAGCAAGTTCTAACTCGTTGCTTGCCCTTGACGCCACTTGAGTTGTTCTTGTTGAAGTTGGGTCTTGAGCTCTTCTTGCTCCAAAATTGTCTTGAAGCAAGGGCCATGTGCTCATGGTAGTCAAACTTGGTGTCTTCGGGGTTGCTTTCCTCATCTTCCACTTCTTCCTCTTCTTCCATAGTAACCTTGTCCTTCAAAGCAAGGTTAGGTTTCTTTGCTCTTTGAGAATGGAGCGCCGCATTGTCGGCGGTCTTGTCCAAGATGCTCATTGCAACGAACTCATCCAACACTTCACTTGAGGTCATGGAGTGGAAGTCCGGTCGTTGACGAATGACGGAGGACATGGCCTTGTTGTAGGGCATCATGGCCTTGAGGAACTTCCGCTTGATCCAATTGTCATCCGTGTCCTTGCTTCCATGATCTCGAAGTGCGACCGCGAGTTTGGTCACTCTTCGAAAGAGCTCACGAGGTTCTTCATCTTCTTTCATTGCAAACTCATCGGCTTCATCTTGCACCACTTCATAGTTGGAGCGTTGAATGCTAGCACTTCCACGATAGAGACCCTCGACACATTTCCATGCTTCTTTAGCCATGACATGGGGTCGAAGGTGAGGGAGATCTTCGGGAAGGATTGCATCTTGGATGATGAAGAGAGCACTCTCATTGAATTGATTGTCCACGGCTTCTCGAGGGGTGAAGTTGCTTGGGTCATGAGGATAGAAACCTTCTTCAATGATTCTCCAAAGGTTAGTGTTCACATGTTTCGAATGACGCTTAAAGCGATAGACCCAAGAATCAAAATCTTCATGTTTCTCATATTTAGGAGTTGGACCGGCATGATTCAAATGAGTGGAGGGAATTGGCCCTCCATAAACCGGGGGTTCCACATGGGCAAAGATGCCGGTACCATTTCTACCACTAATAGAAAGACTCTTATCAATGTTAGCTTCCCCCTTGCCGGAGGGAGCATCCGTCACCTTGTTGGTGGGACCACCCACTTTCATCGGCGAGGTAGATTGTTTAAGTCCTTCTAGGAATTCCTTAAACATGTCCTTGACCTCGGTCGTCATGGAGGTTTTCAATGTTTCCAAAGCAACATTGAATTCCTCACGTGAGATCGAGTTACCCCCATCTCCCGTAGATGAGATCGGATTCGCACCGGAGTGCTCTCCCACCTCATCTACGGCATCAACCATACTCTTTGGACGGTAAAGTCCTTAAAAAGAGACGAGGCTCTGATACCAATTGAAAGGATCGATATGGTTGACTAGAGGGGGGGGGTGAATAGGCAACTAACAATTTTTAACCTTTTCTTTACCAAATTAAACTTTGCAACAAAATAGGTTTTCTAGATGTGCAACTAGGTGAGCAACCTATATGATGCAATAACAACTAGTACACAAGCAAGCAAGGGATGTAACAACAAGTAAGCTTGCAAAAGTAAAGGCACGAAATAACCAAGAGTGGAGCCGGTGGAGACGAGGATGTGTTACCGGAGTTCCTTCCTTTTAAGGGGAAGTACGTCTCCGTTAGAGCGGTGTGGAGGCACAATGCTCCCCAAGAAGCCACTAGGGCCACCGTATTCTCCTCACGCCCTCACACAATGCGAGATGCC
The DNA here is from genome assembly GCF_018294505.1 of Triticum aestivum. Lineage (NCBI taxonomy): Eukaryota > Viridiplantae > Streptophyta > Magnoliopsida > Poales > Poaceae > Triticum > Triticum aestivum. The sequence goes on along the minus strand of NC_057801.1, from coordinate 498,711,335 downwards.
GTGATTCCACTATTGGTGCCCTTGAAGGCGGCGACCGAACCTTTACAAGCAAGGTTGGGGCAATCTCCACAACAATCAGAGGCTCCCAACAACAACAACAACACCACGAAGCTTCACCACAATGGAGTATGGCTTCGAGGTGACCTCAACCGTCTAGGGTGCTCAACACCCAAGAGTAACAAGATCCGCAAGGGATAAGTGGGGGGAATCAAATTTCTCTTGGTGGAAGTGTAGATCTGGGCCTTCTCAACCTATCCCGAGCAAATCAACAAGTTTGCTTGGCTAGGGAGAGAGATCAGGCGAAAATGGAGCTTTGAGCAACAATGGAGCTTTGGGGGAAAGAGGTAGGTCAACTTGGAGGAAGAAGACACCTTTATATAGTGTGGGAACACATCCAACCGTTACCTCACTGTGCAGCCCCGCACAGAGTGGTACTACCGCTGGGGCAGGGCGGTACTACCGCTGAGAGCGGTACTACCGCTCCCTACCCAGCGGTACTACCGCGCTGGAGGGGAAACCAGGCCACTGGCCCCAGAGCGGTACTACCGCGGGAGTAGGAGCGGTACTACCGCTCGGAGCGGTACTACCGCTACTACTACCGCTTTTAGTGCTGCAAAACTTGACACGAGAAAACACCGTCTCGAATCGAGGCGGCAGTAGGCGCGGTACTGCTGCGGTACTACGGCTGAAGCCCGCGAGCGGTACTACCGCTCCATGGAGCGGTACTACCGTTGGAGGGCTTCGGCGGTACTACTGCTGGAGATCGCGGTACTACCGCTGGCACAGGGCGAAGCAGGTACGGAAGAGAAGTTGCGGCTCCAGAGTTGCGAAAGGAAGACGACGGGTGTGATAAGGATGTGTACATGTTGATTCCACCCTAGTCTTACCAAAGCGGATCCCCTCTTAATAGTACGGTGACTCCTACGAAACTAGTCCACCAACAACGAAACGAAGGAGCTACACCGTCTTGAATAAAACACCGAGGGGAGGAAATCGTCTCGTGCCAATGGATGATTCTCTGAAAGAACTAACGCACACGATTAGTCCGCAAAAGCATTGTCATCAATCACCAAAACCACTAGGGGATAAATATGCCTTTACAGTTGTTTTCACCACCTAATAAAGAAGACATATACACCTTTGAGGATAAAAAGGACAGAGGTCCTGCTTTATTGCTTTATATAATATATACATTGTCAAAATATATACATCTTGAGAGCCGGTGGCTCAAGTATAGTAGGGCCGGAGATGGGCGATATTCCATGGCCGGCGGGTCTCCTCCTCCGATTTACGCGAGTCCTTGTGCTCTCGAACATCGATGAGGTAGTATGACCCGTTGTTCAGATTCTTGCTGACCACAAAGGGTCCTTCCCAAGGAGGGGATAGCTTGTGCATATCAGACTGATCCTGGATGAGCTGAAGCACTAAGTCGCCTTCCTGAAAGGTTCTGCTTCTAACCCGGCGGCTGTGGTAGCGGCGCAGGTCTTGCTGGTAAATCACCGAGCGGGCTATTGCTAAGTCTCGCTCCTCATCCAACAGGTCAAGTGCATCCTGACGAGCTTTTTTGTTGTCTGCCTCAACGTAAGCCGCCACGCGGGGTGAATCGTGCCGGATGTCACTTGGCAGGACTGCCTCTGCTCCATACACCATGAAGAAAGGGGTGTAACCTGTAGATTTGTTAGGTGTAGTGTTGATGCTCCATAGTACAGAGGGTAACTCCTCCACCCAACAACCCAGAGTTTGCTGCAAGGGGACCAAGAGCCGGGGTTTGATACCCTTCAGGATCTCTTGATTAGCTGTTTCTGCTTGACCATTAGATTGAGGATGAGCAATAGCCGAAACATCAAGCCGGATATGTTCTCGTTGATAGAACTCTTCCATGGCACCCTTGGAAAGATTAGTGCCATTATCCATTATGATACTGTGTGGAAAACCAAAGCGAAAAACCACCTTTTTCATGAACTGAACCGCCGTGGCTGCATCACACTTACTGACCGGCTCTGCCTCAACCCATTTTGTAAACTTATCCACTGCCACCAGAAGGTGTGTCTTTTTATCCTTAGACCTCTTGAAAGGTCCAACCATGTCAAGTCCCCAGACTGCAAACGGCCAAGTAATTGGAATCATCCTTAACTCTTAAGCCGGCACATGAGCTCGTCGTGAGAATTTCTGACATCCATCACATTTGCTGACTAGATCCTCTGCATCAGCATGAGCCATCAGCCAATAGAAACCATGGCGGAAAGCCTTGGCCACAAGAGATTTTGAGCCGGCATGATGACCACAATCTCCTTCATGGATCTCGCGAAGTATCTCTTGACCCTCCGCAAGCAACACACAACGTTGAAACGCCCCAGTGACACTGCAATGATGTAACTCGCCATTAACAATCATCATGGATTTGGACTGCCTGATGATTTGTCTCGCCAGGGTCTCATCCTGAGGCAACTCTCCCCTGGTCATATAGGCCAAATAAGGCATTGTCCAATCAGGGATGACGTGAAGAGCTGCCACCAGTTGTGCCTCCAGGTCTGGCACTGCTAGTTCTTCCTCTTTGGTACCTTGACAGAAGGATTATGCAAAACATCGAGAAAGGTGTTAGGCGGCACCGGCTTACGCTAAGATCCCAACCGGCTTAAAGCATCAGCCGCCTCATTCTTCCTTCGATCAATGTGCTCCACTTGATAACCTTTGAAGTGTCCAGTCACATCATCTACTTCTCGACGGTAAGCCGCCATCAGGGGATCCTTGGATTCCCACATGCCTGACACCTGTTGAGCCACAAGATCTGAGTCGCCCAAGCAACTTACCCGGCCCAAATTCATCTCTTTGGCCATCCGAAGACCGTGGAGTAAGGCCTCGTAGTCAGCTGCATTGTTAGTGTAGGCAAACATAAGCCGGAGCACATAACAAAATTTGTCACCTCGAGGGGAAGTTAATACAACCCCAGCCCCCGAGCCTTCTAACTGCCTGGACCCATCAAAATGAATTGTCCAATATGTGTTATCTGGCTTCTCGTCAGGCGCCTGCAACTTTGTCCAGTCATTGATAAAATCCACCAAAGCTTGAGACTTGATAGCAGTCCGAGGCATGTATTTCAAACCATGAGGCCCAAGCTCAATGGCCCACTTGGCGACTCGTCCTGTGGCCTCCCTATTCTGTATGATGTCTCCTAGGGGGGCAGAGCTTACCACAGTGAGAGGATGACCTTGGAAATACTGCTTCAGCTTCCGGCTTGCCATGAACACTCCGTAAACAAGTTTGTAAGTGCATCTAGTGCCCCTTAGTGATTTTGGTGTATTGAAGACTTATAGGTTAAGGGACTGATGCGTTTGTGAGTGTACACAGGTCTATAAGTCTATGAGGAGTTTGATATTTATAGAGAAAGTCGACCCCTAAAAATGAAGTTCTTCATTTGAAGACTTTGATATTCTGAAGACTTTCTGAAGACTTTGAAAGTAAAGAAATTGGTGTGACCTTGAAGACTTGGTATTCATTCGAGGAACATGGAGCGTGAAGACTTTTGTTTTCGTAGTTTCATTTTCTCTTTCTTGAGTCATAGGAAACACCGTACTGTTAAAGGGGGTCGAGGAAATACTAAGGAAAAATTTCCATGTGATGCTCAACTCAAAATCCTACATCTACCAATCCCTTCGAGTGAAGCCATTGGAAATCTCATACAGTTCAGTCATTTTCTTTAGTGACAGAGACACAGTTCTTCTGGTCACTGAGGACTTTGCTCTAACTAAGGAGTTAGGAATTCGCCAGTGTGAATTGCCTACACAGTGAGGAACATGATAGCCCTGAGGAATTTGAGAGTCAAATTTCCGACCGTTGCTGTGCTGCGCGCCGGCTGTCCCAAAATATCTTATCCACCTAACGGTCATATCATTGAAGGGCCTTTATGTCTTATCATGTCGGGCTGCTCCCTAGGCTATAAATAGCCGCCCCCTACAACCACTAGTTGGTTGGCTGCTCCGAGAGAACTTGACACTTGTCATTTGAGAGCAACCCATCCTCCGAGGACTTTGAGCGAAAATCATCAAGTGAGGAAAATCCCAAAACCAAACCCCCACAAACCCAAAGTGATTGAGCATCACTGAAGAAATTGATCCCGCGTGGATCCGACGCTTGTTACCTTTGAAGACTGTGCTTCTTCCAGACGGTTAGGCGTCAAGGTCTAGAGCATCCAAGAGGAATTGTGGATCGCCGAGTGACCAAGTCTGTGAAGGTTTGGAAGTCACCTGAAGACTTACCACGAGTGATTGGACGAGGCCTGCGTGGTCTTAGTTCAAGGAGAATACAATGAGGACTGGGTGTCCTGAGTTGCGGCTCAGAGACTGGGTGTCCGGGACTGCGTGTCCTCGAGTTTAAATACTCAGCCGCTCCAACCAGACGTACAACTGAGACAGCTGTTGGAATTGGTTTACCAAATCATTGTCTTCATCAACTAACTGGTTCTATCTCCTCAACCCTTTCATTTCCTCATTACTATGTTGAATGTTTGTTCATATCTGTGCTTGAAGACTTTGAGTGAAGACTTTCACAAATTCCTCAGTTCAATTTCTTCAGTCTGTTTGTCTTCATCTTGTGTTATCCTGTGATTACGCTTTCTGTACTCTGTGCTAGTCTTCATTTCATCATGATGACCATGCTTGTATCCTGTTATGTTTACTTCTAAGTACTTATTCCGCTGCAAGTAGTTCTTCGCTAAGGAATTTCCTCACCAGCAAATTCCTCAGTGAAGAATTCATAAAAATCGCCTATTCACCCCCCTCTAGTCGATATAACGCACTTTCAATTGGTATCAGAGCAAGGTACTCCCTTGTTCTGTGTGATTTTGGTTTAACCGCCAGGAGTTTTAGTTATGTCGACCGCAGGTATGATCAAGGTCTCGGCTGGGTGTCCTACCTTTGATGGGACGGACTACCCCTACTGGAAGAACAAGATGCGAATGCATCTTGAGGCAATTGATAACCATCTCTGGTATGTTGTGGAAAATGGTGTTCCCTCTGTCTCACCCTCACTGAACGCTACCGATGTGAAGAGATTCAAGCAACTCGATTCTCAAGCGAAGAATATCATATGTGGCCATCTGAGCAAAGGACAGTATGGAAGAGTGAGTGCTTTGGAAACTGCTAAGCTTATCTAGGATAGGCTGTCCAAAGTAAATGAAGGAGTTTCAACTCAGCGTGACTCTCGAGCGGATGTTCTTCGGTATCTCTTCAACCGCTTCAAAAGACTCGACAATGAAAATGTCCAACAAACCTTTGATCGCCTCACTGACATCTCAAATGAGCTTCAAGCCCTTGGTGCCACTGACATCACTGATCATGAAGTAGTGAAGAAACTGTTGAGATCACTTGATTCCTCATTTGATACTCTGGGACTAATGATACAAGAACGTGCTGACTACAAGTCTCTTGATCCTGCTGATATCCTCGAAAGGCTAAACACTCACGAGTTCCAGCTTGCTGAAAAGAGAGATCTCTATGGTTCAAACTATGGCAAACCACGTGCCCTGAAGGCCAAGGCTGTGTCTGACTCTGAATATGAGGATTCTGGTAGTAGCCTTGGTGATCCTGAAGAATTGAGCCAGGAGCTAGCACTGCTCATGAAGAAATTCCAGAAGTTCTCAAGACGTGGTCGCTTTGGAAAATCCTCAAGAAGCAGTGATTCCTCATCTAGTGACTATAAGAGAAGGTTGTGCCACAAATGCAAGAAACCTGGTCACTATATTCAAGATTGTCCTCAGTGGGAAAAGGAAATGAAGAAGAAGAAATACAAGGATTACAGTTCTGATGATGCAAAGAAGAAGAAGAAATCGTCAAAATCTTCGTCATCAAAATCCTCGAAGTCTTCATCTCACAAAAAGAGCAGCTCCAAGAAGGCTCGGGCATTCATTGGCAAGGAAATGGACTCTAAAGCTGAATCTGAGGAAAATGATGAAGAGGAGGCCTCTGAAGAATCTGAATTTGGTGTGGCGAGTCTGGCCGTCGCTACTGCTTTTGTCAGCAAGTCCATCTTCAACACTGAAGAAGCTGACTCCACCGACAAGCTTGATGAAGATAATGATGACTACGCTCCCACCTATTGCTTCATGGCGAATGGTGCTAAGGATGATCAACCCAAAACTACTGAATGGGTCCTCGATAGTGGATATACGAATCACATGACTGGTGACAAGAATCTATTGATGGATGCTCCCTTATCACCGTCACCTCTGAAGCATATCATCTTTGCTGACAAAGGCAAAAGTCAGGTATTGGGTCTTGGTAAGGTTGCAATCTCTAAGGATAAACACATGGACAAAGTCATGCTTGTTGAGTCCTTAGGATACAATCTCATGTCAGTCTCAATGCTTTGTGATCTTGATATGGTTGTTGTCTTTGGCAAGTATCGCTGTGTTGTGATTATGGAAGCTGACAATTCCAAAGTCTTCGAAGGCTTTAGGAGAGGAGATCTGTATATTGTTGATTTCTCTATAGGACCACAACCAGCCGTGTGTTTACTTGCAAAAGCTTCAGAAGGCTGGCTATGGCATCGACGACTTGGTCACGCAGGCATGAGGAATTTGCACACGCTTGCAAAGAAGAAGCATGTCATTGGCATTGAGAACGTCAAATTCCTCAAGGATCACTTATGCGGAGCCTGTGAAGCTAGAAAAATGACCAAGGCCAAGCATCCAGCGAAGACTACCATGACCACTACTCGTCCATTCGAATTGCTTCACATGGACCTCTTCGGACCTAATCATTACTCAGCAGTCACTAATGATGCATCTCTATATGGCTTTGTCATTGTTGATGATTATTCTCGATATATATGGGTACACATTGTTACTTACAAACATGAAGTGCAGGAAGTCTTCAAACGATTTTCCTCGAGGGCTTCAACCAACTTTGGTGTGAAGATCAAGCATATCAGAAGTGACAATGGAACTGAGTTCAAGAATTCCGGTCTTGATGCCTATCTTGATGAACTTGGTATTACTCATGAGTTATCTGCTCCTTATACTCCTCAGCAAAATGGCGTCGTGGAGCGCAAGAACAGAACTCTTGTTGAGATGGCTCGCACTATGCTTGATGAATACAAAACGCCTCAGCGTTTTAGGATTGATGCAATTGATACTGCGTGCCACATCATCAACAGAGTATATCTTCACAAATTCTTCAAGAAAACTGCCTATGAACTCCTCACTGACAAGAAACCCAATGTGAGTTATTTCAAAGTCTTCGGTGCTAAATGTTGGATTAGAGATCCTCACCACAACTCTAAATTTGCACCGAAAGCACATGAAGGTTTTATGCTTGGTTACGGGAAGGACTCACACACCTACAGAGTCTTCAACATTGTTCTTCACAAGATTGTTGACACTGTAGATGTGCGGTTCGATGAAACTAATGGCTCGCAAAGAGAGCACCTACCTTCTGTGTTAGATGAACCAGCACCTGAGGATGCTATCAAGCTCAAGGCAACTGAGGATGTCATTCCTACTGAAGAATCTGCTGAAGAATTCATTCCTGTTCATGAAGAACGTCGAGCTGATGCACCTGAAGAACATGATGAGGAAAATGGTGCTGAAGAAAATGCTGATCAAATTCCTTAGCGACAACCAGCTCATCCTCGCATTGCAAAAGAAGTGCAAGTGGAGAAGATCATCGATGACATTAGCGCACCAGGTCCTCTCACACGCTCAAAAGCTTCACATTTATCTAACTTTTGTGGGCACTATGCTTTTGTCTCTATCACAGAGCCCACTTAGGTAGATGAAGCATTTCTGGAGCCGGAGTGGATTCAGGCTATGCAAGAAGAATTACATCAGTTCGAGCTTAACAATGTCTGGGAATTAGTCAATCACCCAGATCCTCGCAAGCATAATATCATTGGCACAAAATGGATCTACCGCAACAAGCAAGATGAAAATGGCCTTGTGGTGAGGAATAAGGCACGACTAGTAGCTCAAGGCTACACACAGGTTGAAGGAATTGATTTCGATGAAACTTTTGCACCTGTTGCTAGACTTGAGGCTATTCGCATATTACTTGCTTACGCTAACCATCATGATATCATCTTATACCAAATGGATGTGAAAAGTGCATTCCTCAATGGTAAGCTTGAGGAAGAAGTATATGTTGCTCAACCCCCAGGTTTTGAAGATCCAAAGAATCCTGACAAAGTCTTCAGACTCAATAAGGCTCTCTATGGCCTCAAGCAAGCCCCTCGGGCGTGGTATGATACATTGAAGGAATTCTTCGTGAAGAATGGCTTGACACCCGGTTCACTCGACCCTACTCTCTTTACTAAATCTTATGATGGTGAACTGTTTGTGTGCCAAATATATGTTGATGATATTATCTTTGGCTGTACTGACCAACGTTATAGTGATGAATTTGCCTATATGATGAGTGAAGAATATCAAATGTCTATGATGGGAGAGTTGAAATTCTTCTTAGGTCTTCAAATCCGTCAGCAGCGCAATGGCATATTCATATCTCAGGAGAAATACCTCAAAGATGTACTGAGGAAATTCGGCATGCTAGATTGCAAAGGCGTCAAAATTCCTATGCCCACAAATGGCCATCTATGCACTGATGAAAATGGTATTGACTTCGATCACAAGGTATACCGCTCCATGATTGGCTCTTTATTGTACTTATGTGCATCTAGGCCAGATATAATGCTTAGTGTTTGCATGTGTGCCCGATTTCAAGCTGCACCGAAGGAATCACACCATAAGGCTGTGAAGCATATTCTTCGATATCTAGCTCACACACCAACACTAGGATTATGGTACCCCAAGGGCTCTGCTTTTGATCTCACTGGATATTCTGACTCTGACTATGCTGGTGATCGTGTGGACCGCAAGTCAACATCTGGTACTTGTCATTTCCTCGAACGATCTTTGGTCTGTTGGTCCTCGAAGAAACAGAACTACGTATCACTGTCTACTGCTGAAGCTGAATACATTGCTGCTAGCTCTTGCTGTGCTCAACTTCTTTGGATGAAGCAAACCCTCAAGGACTATGGCGTCAACGTGAAGAATGTGCCTCTCCTCTGCGACAATGAGAGTGCCATCAAGATTGCTCACAACCCAGTTCAGCACTCGAAGACAAAGCACATTCAGATTCGTCATCATTTTCTTCGTGATCATGTGTTGAAGGGCGACATCTCCATCGAGCATGTGAAGACTGAAGAAGAGCTAGCTGATATCTTCACTAAGCCCTTGGATGAGAAGAGATTTAGCAAGTTGCGGTGTGAGCTAAATATCTTAGAGTCTTCGAATGTTCTTTGAAAAGGACACACATCCTAACACTTATGCAAAATTGATGACTTAGATGTGCAACACATGAAGAAACGTTTTTCTTCAATCAATGAAGAATAACACTCTAAGTGTGAAGAAATTAATGAAGAATTTGATTCTCAGAACCCTACGACAATTGTACGCGGTGTCTGAAATCATCATTCTTATACGGTGGGTCACGCCACCACAAAAAGTTGAAAAGCTTCAATTTGAGTTTTTTTTCCTCATTTTTGAAATTCTTCAGTTTTTCAAATTCTTCAACTTTGCAAAATCTTCACTGTTTCCGTCGTTTTTCTTCATTGGCTATATATATATGAGTTTATGTCCTCTACAACATTCACTTATGGCTATTTCTTCAAGTTACTTTTTCTGCTAAGTGAATGTGATCGGACCCTTCCCCCTCTATGCTATACTCAACCCAATCTATTCACAAATTCTTCATGTGCGTTCTATTTGAAACTCGTTCAAAGTCTTCACTGTGTCCTTTTCAGCTGAAGAAATTGCGAACGAAACTTTAAAACAAACCTTACCCAGATTTTCGGTTTTACAGCTCAAACCGTTCCGCATCCCACGATGCATTATTATAATCACCCACGATCTTACACGATCTCATCTGCACAGTACGTGGGTGACACATGTCGCGTGAAGGAGAAAGGGCAGGGGCATGTTCGTCCCAAAATCTTCGGGCGAACAGTTTTCACCGTGGCTATAAATACCCCTCTTCCCCTTCCTCACTTCATTTACTTCGCTCGGTCGCTCTCTCTCGCTCGAGCTCCTCAAACCCTAGCGCCGCCGCTACTCCAATCGCCGCCGGTGAGGAAGAGCTTCGTTGCCTCGACCTCGTCGCCGTCATACTCGCGCCGGCTGCGGAAATCTTCACTCCGCCGCCACCGTAGCTGTCTCCCTCTGCCAAGTTAGGGCGTGGGAGATCTAACTTGACGAACTTCACCGCTGTTCATCTCAGTTCGTCGCGTTCTTCAGTTCAGGTAATTAAAAGTTACTTTTATTACTCACTTTGATTCTCGAGTTTTCCTGAAAATCTTCAAAGGTGTTTTATTCTTCAAATCTTCACACATCTGAACACCTCACTTACTGTATGCTCTTGATCCATTTCTCTAAGCACTCATTTTCTTCAAGATTCCTCAATTGTGCGGATTTTCGATCTGTACAACTCTGGAACCTAAGACAAGAACGCTTAGTGAAATTCCTCAAGGCTCAACTGGTCAAATTCCTCAAAACTTGTCTTTTCGAAAAACCTTCTGAGAATGCATATGAACTCTCTAAATTCCTCGCACCTACACTCTATTCACAGGTACTCATGTCCGCTGCTGAATCACTAGGTTCTCATCAACTTAACTCATTTGCAGCATTCCTCGAAGAAAAATTGCATACTTCTTCAGAGTGTTCAATTGTTCAAATTCCTCATCTGAAGAAAATGGCTGAAGGAAAGAGACCTCAGAAAGGAGGAAAGAAACCGGAGGTCATGACTGCTTTCGAAATCCCCGATGACATATACAAAGACTATTGCACACCTGATGAAGCCAAATTTGGCAAAGAGAACAAAAACCAGCGCAAAGTGCGCATTCAGAGGATTGAACGGAGATGGGCACGGGAATGGAGGGAATATCGATATGTTACTCCAAAGTACATGAAGAAATTCGCCTTAAATCCTCCATGCCCAAGAGCTCCATTGGCCCCTGGCCAAGTAGCTGATCCCACCAGCATCAAGCGCGGTAAGGACTTTCCTGAAGAATGGGCTAGGCGCCAAGCAAAATTGGCAAGACAGGCCAAGGAGGCAGTGAGGAAATTCAATGAGGATTCTGCCGCCGCTGCTGCTGCTGAGACCTCGGTCAAGCCGAGGAAATCAATGCCGAAGAAGCCTTCTCGTAAGCCAAGTGCTTCACCAACAGCGCCCTCACGACCAAGTTCCTCAGCTGCGCCCTCACGGCAAATTCCTCAGACCGCTACTGCTCCACCAAAGTCCTCAACTCCTGTGCATCTGGCTACATGTCAAAGGACTCAGGGTTTCTCAATTGCTTCTGGTGTCTCAGCGAGTTCCTCAGCTGCACCAATGTCCTCATCAGGCCCCACTCTGTTGAAGACTAAAGCAACAGCTGGACGCGGTCCTCGGCCAAGTCCAAGGAAGAAACAGGTTGCATTCCAAGTGCCCTCTGATGATGAAGCTTCTGAAGAAGAATGTTGTCAGACTGACACCTGAAGAACTTCTCAAGGCTCAATCTGAAATCCAAGCCCTCAGCAAAGACTTCGATGCATACAATGCTGATTGGCAAGGAGCCAAAGTGAGATTCGTCAACCTGACGAAGAAAATGTCAACTATTGCAGCCCCATCGCAACAAGAAAATCCTCAGGCTGCAGACTCTGCTCAGCCTACTGAAGAACATGCCAGCAACACTGATGACTTTCAGCCTGCTGATGAGAATACAAGTTCTAGGGCTGATGACTCCATTCCAGCCGCTGAAGAAATTGCCAGGGCATCCACTAGTGGTGCGCCTGAAGAAACTGAAGAGATCAGGGCAACTGCATCAGTTGCGCCTGAAGAAAATCAACCACAGTCCTCAGCTCCTCCCGCGCCTACACCAACTCCTATTCTTCCTTCTGCCTATGAAGTGAAGAAGACCAAGGCTGCAGAGTGAGCTGCAGTGAAGAAAAGGAAGGCATCAGCTGCGTCAAATTCTTCGGCTGCGAAGAAAATGAAGCCAATGACCAGCTCTCTTGAAAATCCTACTAATGCCGTTCCGATTTCCTCCATGTCATCAAAGGAAATTGTCCCTTATGGAGAAGACTACAAGATCCCAAGCAGATCTGATGAAGAAAATCATTCTGCTGCTACGCCAGAGCAGCTTGATGAAGAAATTGAAGTGGAAGCATTCCCTTCAACGCCCGTCGTTTCCTCACCTATGCCTCAGTTCACAGCTGAAGAGGCTGGTGTTGAGGAAATTGAAAATGAAGATGAAGATGTGGATATTGGATACACTACACCAGTGATGAATGATGACTTTTGGGAAAGTCAGCATCCCAATACTCCTCTCTTCACTCCTATTCAACAGATTCCCCAGTCCCCGGCTACAACTGTTCAAATGGGCTCTGAAGAAACTCATCCCACTTCATCTGTTCATGAAGAAATTCTAGCCGCTAGTGCTAAAGAACCTGCTGCTGTTGATCCTCAAGTTGCACAAGAAGAGGAACCAGAAATTCCTCAGCCTGAAGCACCTGAGCTCGCGATTCCTGAGGTTGTGCTGCAAATCACTGACACTCCTTTGCCCAAGCCGAAGAATCCGTTCTCAAGCAAGCAAAAGTTCAAGGCTGAAGACTTCTTTTCTGAGCATGTGTTCTTCACTGATTATAATCCATATGACTCTGCTCGCATAAGGAAGAGGCGTTTCTGGACTGCTAGTCAAGCCAACTTCTATTCCTCAGTGCTATTTGACAAGGACAAAATCTTCGATCATGAACACATTCCTCATGTGGATATGGAATCTCTGCCATGCTTCGAACCAGTCCTCAGTGTTCTTCACGATGCAGGTTTGCTCAATTTCTGCAATGACATCTGTGATTGGAATGAAGAACTCATTCTTCAGTTCTACGCCACACTTCATATCACTGGAGACGCTGAAGATGTCAATTCATGGGTGCTGGATTGGATGACTGAAAACACTCATTATAAGGCACCAGCAACTGAATTGCTTCGTGTCCTTCCTCTTGATCCTCCCCATGACAGTGCACGTTGCATCTACAATGACCCTGAACTGACGAATCATTATATGCAAGTGCTCATGAAGCCATTGAAGCCAGGGCAGGCCCCACGAACCAAATTCCTTGTCAAGGAATTGCTCTATGTGCCTCGGACTGTCTATCGCATCCCGACGAAGACAATGAGTCCTATCAAAGGCCACGACTCAAACGATGAAGATGTCGTTGGCATCATGAAGAACATGCTTTTCAACATCATTCATGGCGTTCCCGTCAACTTCCATGATTTCTTCATGAGGACTCTGGCTAATGTTGCTATGTCACCTTTCGAGCTGAAGCCCTATGCGCCTTGGATTATGAGATTCATAAGGGCAAGATCTTCACTGAATTACAAAGCTGACACTCTGAACCGTGGTAGCTACTTGCCTCCCATTGAAGTCCTCAAGCGACCAGTTTCATCATCTGATGACAAAGGCAAGGCAGCTGCTGTGATCGATGAAGGCATTCGTCCATTGGATGGTCAATTTCGTCTGGCTACATCTTACTCTACCAATGATGATTCTGCCACACATGACACTGCCGCAAATACCTCAGCAAAGCAAAATCCTCAAGCCACAGCACCCAGGGTGATGACTGACCGTGAGTTACTCCTCAGTCTTCATCAGAAGGTTGATCGCAATCACAAATGGGTGAAGCGTCAGTTTGCTGCTGTTCTTCACAATATGACCTCAACACATAATGCAGTGAAGAAGAACCATTATCACCTTCATGAAACCCTCAACCGCACCTGGGCTGTTCTCACTCATGTATATAGCACGGAAGAACTGAAGACTATGGGTCTCCAGGAAGCATTTGACTGGTCTGCACCGCCTCCGAAGAAATTCAAGAGGGTCAAAGTTCCTGATCTGGTGGCCAGCTCTTATTCTTCATCGCGTGAAACTGATGAGCATGAAGATTTGGACGACACTGCGGCAGGCCCTACTTCAACAAACAACCCCGACAACGCTGGCGCTCCTCCATCAACTTGAAATTCTTCAGGGGCGTTAGTCCTCAGTTTCAATCCTTTTGGTCATTTGATGACAAAGGGGGAGAAATCTGAGTTAGTCTTCAAGCGGGTTTATATTATGGGCGTTTTGTTAAGTTACAACTCTCGTTCTTCCGAAACTTTTTACTGGATCGAGTTGTAATCTTAAACTCGATGATGCCCTGATACTTTTGGACGGTGCATGGTGCTCTGATACTTTTGATGCATGGTGCTCTGATACTTTTGATGCACTGTGCTATGATACTTTTGATGTGTTATTCTGCATGCTTATTCCTCATTAATATTATTGCACGCATGCTGAACCTCATCAGGCACCATATTTCATCATGCATTTCAAATTCTTCATATTATATATCAAATGCGTGTATGAATTACAAGATATAGGGGGAGATCTCCATGATTCAATTCTTCAAATGTGCATTGCCTCAAAAGCAAATTTCCTCACTATGCACATATTCAGGGGGAGTTCTTCTATATCTTGCAATCAAATTCCTCAATATCAGTATTTACACTTCATATGTTTATTCCCGTTGAAAACTTAACCTATGTTGTCATCAATCACCAAAAAGGGGGAGATTGTAAGTGCATCTAGTGCCCCTTAGTGATTTTGGTGTATTGAAGACTTATAGGTTAAGGGGCTGATGCGTTTGTGAGTGTACACAGGTCTATAAGTCTATGAGGAGTTTGATATTTACAGAGAAAGTCGACCCCTAAAAATGAAGTTCTTCAACTGAAGACTTTGATATTCTGAAGACTTTGAAAGTGAAGAAATTGGTGTGACCTTGAAGACTTGGTATTCATTCGAGGAACATGGAGCGTGAAGACTTTTGTTTTCGTAGTTTCATTTTCTCTTTCTTGAGTCATAGGAAACACCGTACTGTTAAAGGGGGTCGAGGAAATACTAAGGAAAAATTTCCATGTGATGCTCAACTCAAAATCATACATCTACCAATCCCTTCGAGTGAAGCCATTGGAAATCTCATACAGTTCAGTCATTTTCTTCAGTGATAGAGACGCAGTTCTTCTGGTCACTGAGGAATTTGCTCTAACTGAGGAGTTAGGAATTTGCTAGTGCGAATTGCCTACACAGTGAGGAACATGATAGCCCTAAGGAATTTGAGAGTCAAATTTCCGACCGTTGCTGTGCTGCGCCGGCTGTCCCAAAATATCTTATCCACCTAACAGTCATATCATTGAAGGGCATTTATGTCTTATCATGTCGGGCTGCTCCCTAGGCTATAAATAGCCGCCCCCTACAACCACTAGTTGGTTGGCTGCTCCGAGAGAACTTGACACTTGTCATTTGAGAGCAACCCATCCTCTGAGGACTTTGAGCGAAAATCATCAAGTGAGGAAAATCCCAAAACCAAACCCCCACAAACCCAAAGTGATTGAGCATCACTGAAGAAATTGATCCCGCGTGGATCCGACGCTTGTTACCTTTGAAGACTGTGCTTCTTCCAGACGGTTAGGCGTCAAGGTCTAGAGCATCCAAGTGGAATTGTGGATCGCCGAGTGACCAATTCTATGAAGGTTTGGAAGTCACCTGAAGACTTACCACGAGTGATTGGACGAGGCCTGCGTGGTCTTAGTTCAAGGAGAATACGGTGAGGACTGGGTGTCCTGAGTTGCGGCTCAGAGACTGGGTGTCCGGGACTGCATGTCCTCGAGTTTAAATACTCAGCCGCTCCAACCAGACATACAACTGAGACAGCAGTTGGAACTGGTTTACCAAATCATTGTCTTCATCAACTAACTGGTTCTATCTCCTCAACCCTTTCATTTCCTCATTACTGTGTTGAATGTTTGTTCATATCTGTGCTTGAAGACTTTGACTGAAGACTTTCACAAATTCCTCAGTTCAATTTCTTCAGTCTGTTTGTCTTCATCTTGTGTTATCCTGTGATTACGCTTTCTGTACTCTGTGCTAGTCTTCATTTCATCATGATGACCATGCTTGTATCTTGTTATGTTTACTTCTGAGTACTTATTCCGCTGCAAGTAGTTCTTCGCTAAGGAATTTCCTCACCAGCAAATTCCTTAGTGAAGAATTCATAAAAATCGCCTATTCACCCCCCTCTAGTCAATATAACGCACTTTCAAAGTTTCTGCGAATGTGGTACCTTTGCTTAGACTCAATGAGCACCTCGCTGAAGTAGTAAACCGGCCGTTGAACCGGATGCTCCTTGCCAGCCTCTTTGCGCTCCACCACAATGGCAACACTGACGGCTCGTGCTTTAGCAGCCACATATAACAGTAATGGCTCCCTATCAATGGGAGCCGCAAGGACTGGCGGCTCAGACAACTGTCTCTTTAAATCTTCAAAGGCCGTATTAGTCGCATTACTCCAGACAAAAGTGTCTGTTTTCTTCATCATCTAATACAACGGTAGGGCCTTCTCACCTAACCGGCTTATGAACCGGCTCAGAGCAGCAACGCGACCCGCCAGCCGCTGAACATCATTGATGTACGCCGGTTTAGCCAGAGAGATAATTGCCTTGATCTTCTCCGGATTAGCCTCAATGCCTCTGTTTGAAACCAGAAAACCCAAGAGCTTGCCTGCAGGTACACCAAACACACACTTGGCCGGGTTAAGCATCATCTTATAAACCCGGACATTATCAAAGGTCTCTGTCGGTGTCAAAACCGGCGGATCTCGGGTAGGGGGTCCCGAACTGTGCGTCTAGGCAAATGGTAACAGGAGACAAGGGACACGATGTTTTTACCCAGGTTCGGGCCCTCTCGACGGAGGTAAAACCTTACTCCTGCTTGATTGATATTGATGATATGGGTAGTACAAGAGTAGATCTACCACGAGATCAGAGAGGCTAAACCCTAGAAGCTAGCCTATGGTATGATTGTTGTTCCTCCTACAGACTAAAACCCTCCAGTTTATATAGGCACCAAAGAGGGTTAGGGTTACACAGAGTCGGTTACAATGGTAGGAGATCTACATATCTGTATCGCCAAGCTTTCCTTCCACGCCAAGGAAAGTCCCATCCGGACACGGGACGGAGTCTTCAATCTTGTATCTTCATAGTCCAGGAGTCCGGCCGAAGATGATAGTTCGGCTATCCGGACACCCCCTAGTCCGGGACTCCCTCAGTAGCCCCTGAACCAGGCTTCAATGACGACGAGTCCGGCACGCATATTGTCTTTGACATTGCAAGGCGGGTTCCTCCTCCGAATACTTCATAGAAGATTTTGAACACAAGGATAGTGTCCGGCTCTGCAAATTAAGTTCCACATACCACCGTAGAGAGAATAATATTTACACAAGTTCAATCTGCTGACGTATTCCGTGGCGTGACATCACACCGCGACCAAGCCTTTATTCGAATCATTTTTACTGTTCCACTTCAGCGCGTTTAGCGAGGCGGTTTCCTTGGCACGTCTTGTCAAAGCAGAGATCGTGTCCCCTTATTCCGGGATTCTCATCAATAAGGGCGTGGGTAACCCAACCGTGCCCGTTGGCATGTCTCCTCTATCGAAGGCGAGTCCCGAACGGTCACAGGGGAGGCTCTTGGTATTCAACCTCTTTATAAAGAGACCAAGGCTCCACTCCCTTCTTTCAATCTCAATCAAATCCGCCCCTCGCCTCGAGTTCCAACACCCAAAGCTCCAGATTCAGGCGCTTCGGACCTTCGATGATGTCCGGCTTCGACCTGCAAGGCCGGTGGATGCCTTCCTCCGTTATGGAAGAAGACGTGTTAAAGCTAAGAGATGCCAGGTATTTAACCGGCGAAATTTTGCATAGGCTGCCTGCCCAAGGGCAGGTTATTCCCACTCCCAATCCTGGTGAAAGCGTGGTGTTCGCGTCTCACTTCCTTCGGGGGCTAAGCTTCCCGACGGACCCCTTCGTGAGGGGGCTCATGTTTTACTATGGGTTGGAATTTCACGACTTGGATCCGGAGTCCATCCTCCACATCTCATCGTTCATCGTCGCATGCGAAGCCTTCCTCCGCATTACCCCTCACTTCGGATTGTGGCTCAAGACCTTCAAAGTGGAGCCGAAGATGATCAAGGGGCAACAGGCAGAGTGCAGAGGGGCTGTTATAAGCAAGAATGCTAATGCTCCGTGGCCCGAGGGCTCTTTTCAAGAGGAGCTCAGTTTATGGCAACGAGAGTGGTTTATATCACAGCTCCCAGGGGCACCAAATGGGTGGCACCACCTGCCTTTCGCTCGGGTCCTCCACCGCGGCTGGCGTCATGGGTCAATAAAGGGCTTGACTGGGGGCCGTCCAAGGACGTGCCCTTGCTACAGGGCCGCATTCGAGACCTCCTAGAAAGAGAGATCACTTTGGTCGTAGTAGCGCAGGTCATGCTGATTCGTTGCATCCTGCCCTGCATATGTCGCCCCCTCCGCCTGTGGGAATTTAACCCGGAGGGACCACGAGCTCTCCAACATTTTATGGGCGTGACGCCCGTGGAGATGTACAAGCTTTTCTTCGGATCACAAGAGATATGTCCGGACTTGACCGAGGACGCAGGCCTGAGCTGCAATCGCCCGGATACTCAAGTAAGTAGCCCTGTAGCCGGACAAGCTATCCTATATTTATCACAAACTTGCCCTTTAAAAGAGCTGTCCCTTGAACAGGAGTGGATAGCGAAAGCAAAGTTAATCAGGTGTCCGGCCCCTCTCCCTGAGACCACGCCGGATCCCGTGTTAACCAGGATGCTAGAAGTTGTGCCTTCGGAAGAAGGTGCAGGGGGGAACAAGGAAGCCACCGCCTCCGCGAAGGAGGCTGCCAGGAAAGGAGGTGAGGGCGTCCTGGACTAGGGGGTGTCCGGACAGCCGGACTATCATCGTCCGCCGGACTCCAAGACTACGAAGATACAAGATTGAAGACTCCGTCCCGTGTCCGGATGGGACTTTCCTTGGCGTGGAAGGCAAGCTTGGCGATACGGATATGTAGATCTCCTACCATTGTAACCGACTCTGTGTAACCCTAGCCCTCTCCGGTGTCTATATAAACCGGAGGGCTTTAGTCCGTAGGACATAACCTTCATTACAACAATCATACCATAGGCTAGCTTCTAGGGTTTAGCCTCCTTGATCTCGTGGTAGATCCACTCTTGTAATACACATCATCAATATTAATCAAGCAGGACGTAGGGTTTTACCTCCATCAAGAGGGCCCGAACCTAGGTAAAACATCGTGTCCCTTGTTTCCTGTTACCATCCGCCTAGACGCATAGTTCGGGACCCCCTACCCGAGATCCGCCGGTTTTGACACCAACATTGGTGCTTTCATTGAGAGTTCCTCTGTGTCGTCACCGATAGGCTCGATGGCTTCTTCAATCAACAACAACGCTGTCCAGGGTGAGACTTTTTTCCCCGAACAGATCTTCGTATTCGGCGGCTTCGCGCTGCGGGCTAATTCACTTGGCCATCTGGAGCAGATCGAAAGCTACGCCCCTGGCCGTCAGGTCAGGTTCGGAAGCCTAAACTTCACGGCCGACATCCGCGAGGACTTGATCTTCGACGGACCCGAGCCACAGGCGAGCGTGCCGCGCTGTCATGATGGGCATGATTTAGCTCTGCCGCCGGACAGTGCCTTGGTGGCCGCACACGAATCCGCTCCGGCCCTCAGTCCGGAGCCGATCGCCTAGATTGAGGGCCGGTGGCTGGACACCGCCTCGGAGGCTACAACTTCTGTGGGGATGGAGCCGAACTCTGACCTTGTCCCCTATAAAGCTCGTGACTCCGAGGTGCCGGACTCCCTGCCAGACTCTGAACCTCCTGCGCCCCTGCCAATCGAATCCGATTGGGAGCCGATCATGGAGTTCACCGCGGCGGATATCTTTCAGCACTCGCCCTTTGGCGACATCCTAAATTCGCTAAAACATCTCTCGCTATCCGGAGAGCCCTGGCCGGATTATGGCCAGGATGGTTGGGATGTGGACGACGAAGAAATTCAGAGCCCACCCACCACCCACTTTGTAGCCACTGTCGACGATCTAACCGACATGCTAGACTACGACTCCGAAGACATCGACAGTATGGACGACGATGCCGGAGACGAACAGGAACCAGCGCCTACAGGGCACTGGAAGACCACCTCGTCATATGACATATACATGGTAGACACCCCAAAAGATGGGGACGGCGAAGAAGCAGCGGAGGTAGATTCCTTAAAGAAACAGCCCAAGCGCCGGCGTCAGCGGTGCCGCTCTAAATCCCGCCTTAGCAAGAATGGAGATTCCGGCACAGGAGATAATAACACCCCAGACAGTGCCGAAGACAATCCCCTCCAGCAAGATTCAGCGCAGGAGGATGCAGAAGCAAGCCCTCGCGAGAGAGCGGCAGACGAAGAGGTTGAGGATGACAATTACATACCTCCCTCCGAAGACGAGGCAAGCCTCAACGACGACGAATTCGTCGTGCCCGAGGATCCCGTCGAACAAGAGCGTTTAAAACGCAGGCTTATTGCCACGGCAAATAGCCTAAAGAAAAAGCAGCAGCAGCTTCAAGCTGATCAGGACCTGCTGGACGATCGATGGACCGAGGTCCTCGCGGCCGAAGAGTACGAACTCGAACGCCCCTCCAAAAGCTACCCAAAACGCAAGTTGCTCCCCTGATTAGAGGAGGAAGCATACATACCTTCATCACCAGCGCACAATACGGCCGACCGACCACCCCGTGGTCGGGACAGAGAGGCATCCAGGCCCTCCACCAAGACCGTACCCCGGCACCACTCCAAAAGCACGAAGCCAAGAGGGAACACGCCGGACTTGTGAGATATATTGGAGGACAAAGCAAGGCAATCCAGATCCATCTATGGATCACGTGGGCGCCCCACAACCCACGACGAATACCGTCGCGCCGGATACAATAACTCCGGCCGGGCCGAACACAGCAGACAACGCTCACTCGAGCTACGTCGTGATATTGCTCAATATAGAGGCGCCGCACACCCGCTATGCTTCACTGACGAAGTAATGGATCATCAAATCCCTGAAGGGTTTAAACCCGTAAACATTGAATCCTACGATGGAACAACAGACCCCGCGGTTTGGATCGAAGATTATCTCCTTCACATCCATATGGCCCGCGGCGACGATCTCCACGCCATCAAGTATCTCCCACTCAAGCTTAAAGGACCAGCTCGGCATTGGCTTAACAGCTTGCCCGCAGAGTCAATTGGGTGTTGGGAAGACCTGGAAGCCGCATTCCTCGACAACTTCCAGGGCACATATGTGCGACCACCAGACGCCGATGACCTAAGCCACATAATTCAGCAGCCAGACGAATCGGCCAGACAGTTCTGGACACGGTTCTTAACAAAGAAAAATCAAATCGTCGACTGTCCGGATGCAGAGGCCCTCGCAGCCTTCAAACATAACATCCGCGATGAGTGGCTATCCCGGTACCTAGGACAGGAAAAGCCGAAATCCATGGCAGCCCTCACATCATTAATGACCCGCTTCTGTGCGGGAGAGGATAGCTAGCTAGCTCGCAGCAACAACCTCAGTAAAAATTCTGGCAGTCCGGATACTAAGGACCACAATGGCAGGTCGCGTCGAAGCAAAAATAAACGTCGCATTAACGGCGACGACAAGGAGGATACGGCAGTCAACGCCGGATTCCGAGGCTCTAAACCCGGTCAGCGGAAGCCATTCAAAAGAACCACTCCGGGTCCGTCCAATTTGGAACGAATACTCGACCGCTTATGCCAAATACATGGCACCCCCGAAAAGCCAGCTAACCACACCAACAGAGACTGTTGGGTATTCAAGCAGGCAGGCAAGTTAATTGCCGAAAACAATGACAAGGGGCTGCATAGCGACGACGAGGAAGAGACCCGGCCGCCGAACAGTAGAGGACAGAAGGGTTTTCCCCCACAAGTGCGGACGGTGAACATGATATACGCAACCCATATACCCAAGAGGGAGCGGAAGCATGCACTAAGGGACGTATATGCGATGGAGCCAGTCGCCCCTAAGTTCAATCCATGGTCCTCTTGCCCGATCACTTTCGATCGAAGAGACCATCCGACCAGTATCCGCCATGGCGGATTCGCCGCATTGGTTTTAGACCCAATCGTCGATGGATTTCACCTCACGAGAGTCCTGATGGACGGCGGCAGTAGCCTGAACCTGCTTTATCATGATACAGTGCGCAAGATGGGCATAGACCCCTCAAGGATTAAACCTACAAAGACGACCTTTAAAGGCGTCATACCAGGTGTTGAAGCCAATTGTACAGGCTCAGTCACACTGGAAGTGGTCTTCGGATCCCCGGACAATTTCCGGAGCGAGGAGTTAATCTTCGACATAGTCCCGTTCCGCAGCGGCTATCACGCTCTGCTCGGACGAACCGCGTTTGCAAAGTTCAATGCGTTGCCGCATTACGCATACGTCAAGCTCAAGATGCCAGGCCCTCGTGGAGTCATCACGGTCAACGGAGATACGGAACGCTCCCTCTGAACGGAGGAACATACAGCGGCTCTCGCGGCAGAAGTACAGAGTAGCCTTCTAAGGCAATTTTCGAGTCCGGCCGTTAAACGGCCGGACACGGCCAAACGCGCCCGGAGCAACATCAACCAAGACCACCTGGCGCGTTCCGAGCACGCGTAGCAATGCGGCCCCAACCCCAGCCCTCGCATGATTGCAAGACCAACCCTCCGCGTACATCATTACGCTCTGGAGATACCATGGGCCTAGGGGGAGGGGCACGACCACAATATACCCAGAGTGCGGCTCGACCACACCAGGGGCTCACAAGTGTGTCGCCTTTTTTTTATTTTCCTTCTTTGTATACACAGGACTCCGTTCACCAGAAGCCCTGTCCGGCGGTGGACCCGCCAAACTCACGATGCAACAGCCAGGGAGGAAAGAAGGCTGCGACGTAACACTCAGGTGGTCTCCATTACGAGCATTAAATTCGATTATATACACCAGTCTGCAGCCCACCCCTGGAGGGGGACTTGTTTATTTAGTCCAATCCCTTGCTTACCGCACTATTTGTATCCTTCCGCACTCATAGCAGAATCCCTTGAATAAATAATGCAGCACTTTTTGCCTGTTATTGCATTACTTTACACATATGTTCATTAATGACATCTTGCACCCGTATATTTTGGTACGGCCGAATACACCAGGGGCTTATGTTCCCCGCATTATGGTGTGATAAGTCCGAACACTTTCACAAGTGCGGCACCCCGAACTTATAGCATTACATGAATCGGCTCCGAATCATGTCTTGGGTCAATAGTTGGGTTTGCCCGGCTCCCACGTTTTGGTGCCTTACGTTCCGTTCTGTCGGCTAAGGTGGCACTGGGAGAACCACTGCGATTGCGCCCCGGTTGAGCTGGGCGAGCGGCTCAGTGGAGAAAGCTAAAACTGACTGGCATGATAAGGCGAGAGACTGGTCGCTGTTCGAGAGGTCTTTTCGGGTCCCTAAAGACTCATGCCGCTTCGAGCGAAGTACCGGATAATGTCCGACGAAGGCGTGGATAGCGCCCCGAATTCGGTCTTCCGAATACTAGGGGCTTCGCCGAAATTTAAAATTATAGAATTCTATGGCTAAGTGAGAGTGTTCAAGCATTATAAGTCCGGTTGCCTTGTTCGTTGTGTTGAGCGCCTCCCTAGATGGACCCAAAAATGGGAACAAGAGTGCTCAAGTTTATCCCGAACACCCCAGCACTCGTGGCTTGGGGGTTGAAGCCAATGACTTGCCATCTCTCAGATTTTATAAACGGCCGCACAGAAGGTAATATTTTAAATTAAACAAGCGTTGCTTAGCGCATATGAACAAAGTTTTCAGCGCACAGGATAATACATAGCGAGTTTACTCAATAATTACATCTCTGGGGCACTCATCCGCAATATTGCGGGCACCCTTCAGGACAGTCTTATAGTACATTTCGGGCGTACGATACTCCTTGCCCGCTGGCGGCGGGTCAGTAAGAAGCCTCTCCGCATCCAGCCTGCCCCAGTGCACCTTTGCGCGGGCAAGGGCCCGACGAGCACCTTCAATACAGGCGGAGCGCTTGATGACCTCCACCCAGGGGCACGCATCCACCAGCCGCCGCACGAGGCCGAAGTAGCTCCCAGGCATGGCCTGTCCAGGCCACAGCCGGACTATGAGGCCCTTCATGGCCTCCTCAGCCGCCTTGTGGAGCTCGACCAGCTGCTTCAGCTGGTCGCTAGGGGGCACCGGATGGCCGGCCTCAGCGTACTGAGACCAGAAGACCTTCTCCGTTGAGCTCCCCTCCTGGCCACGGTAGAATGCGGCGGCATCGGATACACTGCGCGGCAGATCTGCAAACGCCCCTGGAGAGCTCCGAATTCGGGTAAGTGTCAGGTAGTTTACATTAACATGCTTGCTTTGCATGAAAAATGCCTTACCCGCCGCTATCTTCTTCACATCTTCAACCTCCTGAAGGGCCTTACGGGCCTCGGCCTTGGCGGACTTGGCACTTTCGAGAGCCGAGGCGAGCTCGGACTCTCGAGTCTTGGAGTCGCGCTCCAAACTCTCATGCTTCTCCATGAGAGCCTGGAGCTCTTGCCGCACTTCCGCCACCCGCGCCTCCTGCTTCTCTCGCTCGGCCCGTTCCGCGGCCGCATTGCGTTCGGCCGCGGACACAGCCTCCTTCAGGGTTGCCACCTCGTTAGTGGCCCCTGCAGTACCCACGTTATCCTTGTCATTTTTATTGCAACCTAAATCCTTTTCTGTAAGGTAAATCTTTCAAAGTGGTGTTACTCACCTTCTTTGTCCTCGAGCTGCTTCTTGGCACGGCCGAGCTCTTGCTCGGACCGCTCGAGATCCTGCTTCAATGCACCGACCTCCGCAGTCAGTGCGGCAGAGGTCAGCAGCGCAGCCTGCAAACCCATATTGACATATTTTTAGCAACCCTGCGTATATCTTTTTAGATCCTCAGTCCGGCTTTTCTTTCCGAACACCGAACTGAGCATCAGGGGCTACTGTCTATGCGGTATTACATTACATAATTTTAACTTCTTACCTCAAAGCCTGTTAGAAGGCTGCTGCAGGCTTCGGTCAGCCCGCTCTTGGCGAGCTGAACCTTCTGAATCACCGCACTCATGATAGTGCGGTGTTCTTCCTCGATGGAAGCGCCTTTGAGCGCCTCCAACAAGTTGTCCGGCGCCTCCGGTTGGACGGGGGCCGCCGGTGTCACGGTCTTGCCCTTCTTGCGAAGGGGCCGCCTGCCGGACTCTGGAACCACTGCAGGTTCCGGCGTAGAGTCCGGCGCAAAGTCCGGGAGGCTGCCTTGCGGCGCCTCCGGAGCCTCCTCCTGATGGGTCCCTTTCTGGGATCCCACCTCGGCGTCCTCATCGGCGCGAGGGGTGGAGGCAGTCAGGATGGAATCCACATCCGACGGAGCCAACGACCCGCTCGATGAAGTGGGGAGATCATCATCGGCCGGACTGCAGGCAGTATGCGGCATTAGAAGGACACTATGTGACACAAAAGAAATTGCAGATCATTCAGGATCCGGATACTTACGATCTCGCCTGAGGCCTGGGCCTTGAGGGCCACTCTTCACCGCCAACGTTGGTGTTGGCGGAGCTGTCCGGGGGAATAGTTCTTCCCCTCTTGGACCCTTCGGCCTCCCCTGTTGGGGAAGCCTTCCTCTTCCTCTCTCCCTCCTCTGGGAGAGAGTCTTCTTCCTCCTCCTCATCTTCGGGGGAGGAGTCCGCCTCGGAGTCGTCGGACACCTGAAAACGGGAACTCTTTCGAGTACCCGTGGCCACCTTCTTGGCCTTCTTCTCCGGCACCACGTGCGGTGCCGGAACCAGCAGCCCCGCTAGACGGGCGTCCACTGGGTCTTCTGGCATGGGAGCCGGGCAGATGAGCTGCTCGGCCTTCTTCATCCATTCCTGTCAAAGGAAAAGGGAGATTAAAACCCGCTTAGGGTCGAACTATTAACAACAAGTGTCCCGTAAAGGGGTAGAATCACTTACCTCGTCAGCTGGACGCTGCGAGTGAAATCCGCGATCTTCCGTCGCGGATGCGGGGGCTTCGGCGCCCTTAAACAGCACCCTCCAGGCGCCTTCGTACGTCGTGTCGAAGAGCCCGCTCAACGCCTGGTGCTGTTCCGGATCGAACTCCCACAGATTGAATGCCCGTTCTTGGCATGGGAGAATCCGGCGGACGAGCATGACTTGGACCACGTTAACCAGCCTGAGCTTCTTGTTCACCAGCTTCTGGATACAGGCTTGGAGTCCCGTCAGCTCCTTCGAATTACCCCACAGCAAGCCCTTCTCTTTCCAGGAGGTGAGCTGCGTAGGGATACCAGATCTGAACTCGGGGGCCGCCGCCCACGTAGGGTCGCGCGGCTCGGTGATATAGAACCACCCCGACTGCCACCCCTTGACGGATTCCACGAAGGCCCCTTCGAACCAAAGGACGTTGGGCATCTTGCCCAACATGGCGCCTCCGCACTCCGCTTGAGTGCCCTTTACTACCTTCGGCTTGACATTGAAGGTCTTGAGCCACAAGCCGAAGTGGGGCTGGATGCCGAGGAAGGCCTCGCACACGACGATAAACGCCGAGATGTTGAGGATGAAGTTCGGCGCCAGATCATGGAAATCCAGGCCGTAGTAGAACATGAGCCCCCGGACAAAGGGGTGAAGTGGAAAGCCCAGTCCGCGGAGGAAGTGGGGAAGGAAAACGACCCTCTCATGGGGCCTGGGGGTGGGGATGAGCTGCCCCTCATCGGGCAGCCGGTGCGCGACGTCGCCGGAAAGGTATCCGGCGCTGCGCAGCTTTGTGATGTGCTCCTCCTTAACGGTGGAGGCCAACCATTTGCCTCCCGCTCCGGACATGGTCGGAGAAGGTCGAGACGAGATGCGCGAACTTGGGCGCTGGAGCTCGAGTGCGCGGAGATGGATAAGCAAAGGAGGAAGAAGGCGTAGGTGAAAAGGTGAATCCTTATCCCTTATATATAGGCGGACGAAGACTATGCGTCCCCACTAGCCTAGTAAAACTCGCTTATCTCCCAAGCGCCACCATCAATGGCGCGGTTGGGTTACCCACGTCCGTATTGATGAGAATCCCGGAATAAGGGGAACACGATCTCTGCTTCGACAAGACGTGCCAAGGAAACCGCTTCGCTAAACGCGCTGAGGTGGTATAATAAAAAACGATTCAAGTAAAGGCTTGGTAGTGGTGTGACGTCATGCCGCAAAATACGTCAGCAGATTGAACTTGTGTACATTTATTTCTCT
Organism: Triticum aestivum; assembly: GCF_018294505.1. Classification (NCBI taxonomy): domain Eukaryota; kingdom Viridiplantae; phylum Streptophyta; class Magnoliopsida; order Poales; family Poaceae; genus Triticum; species Triticum aestivum. Next base: position 498,684,078 of record NC_057801.1, on the reverse strand, counting down.
CTACGGTGGAATGTGGAATTTATTTTGCAGAGCCGGACACTATCCTGGTGTTCACAATCTTCTTTGGATTATTCGGAGGAGGAACCCGCCTTGCAATGCCGAACATTATGCGCGCCGGACTCATCGTCATTGAAGCCAGGTTCAGGGGCTACTGAGGGAGTCCTGGACTAGGGGGTGTCCGGACAGCCGGACTATCATCGTCCGCCGGACTCCAAGACTACGAAGATACAAGATTGAAGACTCCGTCCCGTGTCCGGATGGGACTTTCCTTGGCGTGGAAGGCAAGCTTGGCGATACGGATATGTAGATCTCCTACCATTGTAACCGACTCTGTGTAACCCTAGCCCTCTCCGGTGTCTATATAAACCGGAGGGCTTTAGTCCGTAGGACATAACCTCCATTACAACAATCATACCATAGGCTAGCTTCTAGGGTTTAGCCTCCTTGATCTCGTGGTAGATCCACTCTTGTACTACCCATATCATCAATATTAATCAAGCAGGACGTAGGGTTTTACCTCCATCAAGAGGGCCCGAACCTGGGTAAAACATCGTGTCCCTTGTTTCCTGTTACCATCCGCCTAGACGCACAGTTCGGGACCCCCTACCCGAGATCCGCCGGTTTTGACACCGACAGGAGGGATCAAGAATCCCTCCATCCAAGGGAAGAAGAGGACCGCCTCTGAAGACCCGGAGATCATGTTCTCAAAGCGGAGGAAGAAATCTTCGTCAGAGGGTCCGGCGTCGAGAGATGCCTCGGCCGCATGATGCCCCCAAGGGGATCAGCCCTCCACGGAGCCGTAAGTAAAAAAGGGGAGTTTTTATTAAAATAAAGGATATCCCTACCCTATTTCTGATAACCGAAATTTTACCTTGTAGTTCGGATCTCAGCCCTTCTCAGCAGAGCTCATCTTCAGGGGATCTTCGTCCGGAGATGATAGAGAGCGAAACGCCTGCCCCTGCCGTACCGTCTTACGAGGCGGGCGACCCTGAGGTGTCGTCACAGAGGGTTTCTCCGAGTCCGGCGGGGCCGTAAGGTAGTCATATGTCCCCTCAAATCCCTCCATGTCCGGCCTTCGAAAAAGGCCATCGGACGAGTCCGACACCATATGGTGTACGGTTGGAGGAGCTGAAGGATCTGCTCGGGCGAGCATTTATCTCAGAAGATCACCGTGCGTTAATGAGTACGGTGATTGAAAGGATTGCATCCGCTGAGAGCGGATTGCATGAAGCCATCAGAAGTTTACTGACAGGCTTTGAGGTACGAAAAATGATGTACCTTCTGACAGTTCCGCATATAAAATGCGCCCTGTGTAGATAGTAGCCCCTAAGGCTCGGTGTGTTGTCAAAAATGACAGCGCGCCGAGCATCATAATCCCAGGTATAATGTGTTGCCCTTCCTATGCAGGTGGCGAAGGGTCCGGTGGCTGGCCGGACTGATGAATTTGCCGAACTAACTTGACGTGGCGGATGTCGACATCGCGCTTGTCAATAGGTGACTTGACGAGTCACAAGGTATGCAATTTCCCCGCGGACACCTGGTAAGGGAGCACGCCCATGCCTTACAACCAGTATGCTTGACGCAGATGGTGCCGCTGCCATGGAGAACCTGCGGGCGGAGCTCGCCCAAGCCAAGGAGCAGGTCAGAAAGAGTGACGCGGCTGCCTTAAAGGTGGCCGAAGAGCTAAAAGCCGAACAGGCCACTCACTGCCGAAGCAAGAAGGAGATAGCCGAGATGGCCGTGGAGTTGAAGAATGCTGCTGACCGCTGCAAGCTTCTTGAAAAGGAAGATCGGGCGGTACAAGAGGACCTGAAGAAGGCCACTGCCGAGGCCAAGGATGCTCGCTCTATGATGAGAGCTATGAAGGAGGAGCTGCGTCAGGCCGGAGATATCGCGGCTGGAAAGCCCTTTCTGCTGCGGAGGAATTTCATGGACCCTAACTATGCTCAGTTGGACCGGCTGTGGAGTACGGAAGATGCTTATCTGGACTTGGCGGCGAGTGCGGCGGACGCGGCCGAACACTTCCGAGATCAAGGGGATCACGAAACGGGAAAGGTTTTTTGGTCGCAGTTCCATAATCCAGAGCGCCCACTTCCATTAACCGATCGCTTGGCCGAATGGGCGGAGCTGAATAGGTTATCCGGACTCGCCATTAAGGATGTCGTGAGTCTTTTGTGACCGAAGAGGCCCGAGCCGTAAAGTTATTTTGGCTTGGTGCAGCAGTTCCTTTGTGCGGTGCCGCATATCAATGCAATGAGGAGGTCAGCATGCATAGAGGGTGCACGGATGGCTCTTGCCCGTGTCAAGACATACTGGGCGGAGATGAAGGCCACCGATGTTGCATCCCAAGATTCGGACGGAAGCTGAGTACCTGTCGAGCACTATTTTCAGGAAGTTCTGCAGGGCGCTCGTTTAATAGAGACGAAGTGCTCGAAGGATATTACGTTCGAATAACATGTATTTATTGTGAAACAATGTTTCGATGAAATATAAAAGCTTTTTATAGTTGTGCTTTCAAGAATTAAAATACCTCCTGTGCGGCCGTTAATGTATATGTGTATATAACCTGAAAGATGGCAGTCTTCGGCTTCAGCCCCCACGCATATAATGCGGGGGTGTTTGCAAATGGCGCATTTTCACACTTGATCCAATGTCTTGGTCCTATAAAGGAGGTGGTAGCGTAGCAAATTAGGCAACCGGACTATAATGCTTTATCACTTTCACTTAGCCATAGGAGTTTGACAATGGGGCTACTATATAGCCCCTAGGGGCACCGCGCTCACCCGAATTCGGGGCGCGTATGTGCCTGACCGGGAAAGGGCCCTTCGTCAATGCGGAGGAATCCTATAGATTCCGCCGGGTCATCGAGTGGTTGACCAGTCTCACACTATATCATGACAGTCAGTTTTTGGCTTTCTCTACTGAGGTGCTCGCCTGGCCGAACCGGGGCACAATCACAGTAGTTCTCCTGGTGCCGCGTTAGCCGATAGAGCGGAACGTAAGGCAACAAAACACAGGAGCCGGGCAAACCCAACATTTGACCAAAGACATGATTCGGAGCTGATGCATATAAGACCTAACTTGAGAAGCCGAACACTCCCTAAGGTATTCGGTCTTTATGAAAACGGGCCGAACAACGCCCTTGGTAATAAGCCCCTGGTGTCCAGGTACGCGCAAAATTCTGATGTGGCCTATGCCAAAACGCCAGCCTCCTCCTCGGTTATAGTAAGAAACCAGGGGATGTGTATCAACAAGAGACAGTAAAAAAGGTTTACGCAGGGTCTTAATCTGAAAAGAATCCTTGCAACGGGTCCCTGCTGCACGTCTGCGCCTGTGTCTCCGTTGTGCCGTATCCTGGATGGGTGTCGCATGGTGTTCATCTGTAAAAGAGAGAAACTTAGTTGAAAAGATCGTGCAAAGATGTACGTTATATTAAAATAAACAAAGTACGTTTCAAAAAGTAAATAAAATTGAGCTTTATTGTCTCCTGTTGTATATGCGCGGAGCCCCTAATGCGAGGGTGTACGGCTAGTAAGCCCCTGTATGTTTACGCTGGACTCGTCTAACCGTGTCCGGGGTCTGAACGACCTGTTTGGGTGCTTGAATTAGTGAAGCCGGTTTAGTGTGTGGCTGTCGAGGCAGTCACACAATCTTCCGCGCTCGAGGAACACTCGATATTTCCCTTTAAGGAGATGATGCCTCGTGGACCGGGCATTTTAAGTGTGAGGGATGCATAATGCGGAATTGCGTTAAAGCGGGCGAAAGCTTCGCGCCCCAGTAGTGCTTGATAGCTACTTGTAAATGGGTCGAGGTGGAAGGTTAACTTTTCACAGCGGAAGTTGTCGGGTGAGCCGAACACAACTTCTAGCAATAGAGAGCCCATACAATGGGCATATCGGCCTGGCATTACCCCTTGAAAGGAAGTGTTGCTATGTCAAATTTTGGTAGGGTCTATCCCCATTCTGCGGATTGTGTCCTGATATAACAGGTTTATATCACTGCCGCCATCCATTAGGAACTTGTGTAAATTGTAGTCCGTCGATTATAGGATCCAATATCAAGGCAGTCCATCCTGCGTTCAATACTTCTGGCATAATCCTGATGGTCGACAGTAATTGGTTTTGACATCCAGTTCGGGACTCCGCTGGGATGGCCGTGCGGCGCATACTTTATGGGCGCCGCCCTATTTTTCCTTTTGTCACTTGAAAGTGAATTCACTGTTTTGTCTTCTTGTGGGAAATTCTTTGTTTTCGGTGCTCTACTTGTGGGGTTCGTCATCGTCCTCACATGGTGTGTCGAGCCCCTTGTGTTCGGCGTTAAGTCGGCCGGACTGCTTGAAGACCCAACAATCTCTGTGGGTATGGTTTGCAGGCTTCCCGGGGGTACTGTGGATTTGAAATATCCTGTCCAAATTTTGTTTAGGTTGGATAGCTCGTCACTGCTGTCCGTAAGAGGACAGTTTTTGTTGATTCGGCCGAGAGCTTTTGAACCCGGCGTTGACTGCCTTGCTCTTTGGGCCATTTTCCTTATTCCGGCGCTGGCCTTTCTGCGTCGTGGTTTCCCATTTCCATCCCTGACCTTCGGATGTACTCGGGTCGCTGGTGCTGCATCTTGCCATCCAGCTATCCTCTCCCGCGCAAAAGAGGGTCATGAGGCTTGTTAGTGCGGCCATTGTCCTTGGCTTTTCCTTGCCGAGGTGTCTGGCGAGCCATTCGTCTTGACATTGTGTTTGAAAGGCTGCTAAGGCTTTCGGCGTCCGGACAGTCGACTATTTGGTTCTTTTTGGTGAGGAGCCTATTCCAGAATTTGCGGGCTGACTCTCCGGGTTGTTGAGTTATGTGACTTAAATCGTCTGCATCCGGAGGGCGGACATAAGTCCCTTGAAAATTTGCCCGAAAGCATCCTCGAGCTCTTCCCAACTTCCAATGGTATTTTCTAGGAGGCTTTTGAGCCAATGCCGGGCTGGCCCTTTGAGTTTGAGGGGTAGGTATTTTATGGCATGGAGATCATCTCCTCTAGCCATATGTATGTGTAGGATGTAATCTCAATCCAGACTCCGGGGGTCTGTTGTTCCGTCGTATGCCTCTATGTTTACGGGCTTGAATCCCGCTGGAAATTCATGATCCAGTACCTCATCGGTGAAACATAGGGGGTGTGCGGCGCCCCTGTATTTAGGTGTACCGTTATTTTCGAACACTCGGCGTGTTGTGTTGCTCCCTGGAGACTTCTTTCTTGGCCCATAGATGGACCTGACCGGGCCATCCTTTTTGCGAGAATCCTTATGTGGATCGTGTGCCGGCTTGTGTGCGGCGCCTCTTGCCGCTCTTTGCTTGTCATGTGGTCTTCTATCCGACCAGGCGGCCTCTTTGTTTTTCGACTGTGGGGGCTCTACGGCCTCCTCATCAAATTCGGGCAACAGCTTGCGCTTCGGGTAGCTCTTTGCTTGGTGACTATCGCCGTATTTGTCTGCGGTCTTGAGTACTTTGCTCCATCTCATTCTGAGTACGTCTTCCGCTGTTTTGAGCTTCCGCTTCTGCTTCTTCAGACTTCTTGTAGTGGCGACGAGCCTTTTGTGGAGGTTCTTATGCTCCGGTGATGTGTCCGGCGTGAGATCATCTGGACTGTTGTTTTCGCCGGGGATGGGTTGCTTGTCCAATTCATCCTGTTCGGACGGTTGCTTGGTGGCATGTTCATCGTCCACTGGTTCGCCCTGCTCAACGGCTGGGTCTGTATGGGTGCTGTTGTTATCGAGGCGGGACTTGGGCGGCGCTTGCGTTGCCGTTTTGGCTGTTTTTCGGAGGAATTATCCTTTGCAGCATCCCGTTGTTCCTCGTTATCGCTTCCTTTTGGTGTAGCCACCATGTATACATCGTGAGTTGAGGTGGCTTTCCAGTGCCCTGTGGGCGCTGGTTCTTGGTCGTCTCTACATCGTCATCCATACCTGTCGATGTCTTCGGAATCGAAGTCGAGCACGTCGTTTAAACTTTCAACAGTGGCTACGAAGTGGGTGGTGGGTGGGTTTTGAATTTCTTCGTCGTCCGCATCCCAACCTTCCTGCCATAGTCCGGCCAGGGACTCTCCTGATAGAAAGAGAGACTTTAGTGATTAGGATGTCGCCAAAGGCGAGTGCTGAAAGACGTCCGCAGTAGTGAACCCCATGATCGGCGCCCAATTGGGTTCGATTGACAGGGGCACGGAAGGTTCGGAGTCCGGAGAGGAGTCCGGCACCTTGGAGTCGTGAGCTTCGCAAAGGACAGGGATGGTGTTCGGCTCAATCGCCGTAGATATCGCAGCCCGGAAGGTGGTGTCCAGCCACCCGTCCTTGATCGGCGCGGTTGGCTCCGAGCTACAGGTCGGAGCGGACTCTGGTGCGCCCTCCAGGGCACTGTTCGGCGGCAGAGCTAGATCATGCCCATCGTGACAGTGCGGCGCGCTTGGCTGTGGCTCGAACACGTCGAAGATCAAATCTCCGCGGGCGTCCGCCGTGTAGTTTAAACTTCCAAATCTGACCTGATGGCTAGGGGCGTTGTAACGCCCCGGATTCGATGTGCCAGGTGTCCGCCAGTTATTCGCCGCCGTTGCCATGTCATTTTCTTGCGTGGTGCACTTTGCCATGTCATCATATGCATTTCATATCATGTCATCATGTGCATTTCATTTTGCATACGTGTTCGTCTCATGCTTCCGAGCTTTTTCCCCATTGTTCGTTTTGCAATCCGGCACTCCTATGTCCTCCGGCGTCCCCTTTTTGTCTCTCATTGTGAGCGGATATTAAACGTTCTCGGAATGGACCGAGTCTTGCCAAGCGGCCTTGGTATAACACCGGTAGACCGCCTGTCAAGTTTCATGCAATTTGGAGGTCGTTTGATACTCCAACGGTTAACCGGGTAACCATAAAGTCCAATTTTGTGTGCAGCCCAACACCCCTTCCAAAGTGGACCAAAACCCAACAAACTCCCCTCCATGGTCTCGGTCGTTCGATCACGATCGCGTGGCCGAAAACCGCACCTCATTTGGACTCTCCTAGCTCCCTCTACCTATATAAACACCTCCCCCTCCGAATTTTCTGGTCCAAACCCTAGATCAACCTCCCTCTCACCGCCGGACATGTCCGCCCGCCACCGGACGAATCCCGCCGCCGCCCGCGTCCAACCGCAGCGCGACACGTGTCCGCTCCGCCGCCCTCGCGCCGCCGGCCCGCCAGGCCCGCGGGAAGCCCGTCCGGCCCGCGCGCCCGCCGCCGCTCTCCCGCGCGCCCCGCGCCCGACCCCGTCGCCGGCCTCTGCCGCCGTCGCCGGCCCCGCGTCGCCGCGCCTCCGCGCTCCTCCGCCCGGCCCGGTTCGCCGCCTCCCGCGCCGCCGCTCCCTGCCGGCGACCTCGCCATCGGCCGCCGCGCGCGTCGACCCCGAGCCCCGCCGATCCGGGCCGCGCCGCCCGTCGCCGATCCGCGCCCCCGGCCGCGCTCTGCCCGGCCCGACCTCGCCTCCTCGCGCCGGCGCCGCCTCCGTCCGGCTTCGCCCGCCGCCGCACCAACCTCGCCGCGCCCGGCCCTGCGTCGTCGTCGCCAGAGCTCGGCCGGATCCAGCGAGATCCGGCCGGATCCGCCCCGTTCCGCCCCGGAGCTCCCTTCCCCGGCCATCTTCGAGTTCTCCGGCGAGCTCTCCGGCGAGATACACCGCCCGTTGACTTTGCCCCTGAGGTCCAAATTTTTGCCAAGTCCCCAGATTTTTACATTATCATGCCATGTTCATCATGCTGTATCTCTGCATCCGTAGCTCCGTTTCGTGCGTGTAATATGTCAAATTGTTCGTCTCGAAGAGTACTTCATTTCTTTGCATTGCACCATTTTCATTTGAGCTCATCTTGATGCCCGGAATGCTGTTGGAAGAGTGCATGTTGATGTTAACCTGCTGAAACTGTTATAACTTGCTCATTTGTCATTTTTGCCATGATTGATGTGTGTATCCTATGATGTTGATGTCTATATGTGTTTTGATCTATGCTGTGCCATCTTTCCAGTGGTGCCTCCCATGTATTTTTGTGAGTTGTGTGCTGAGTGCATCAAGCTTGTTAAGGAGGGTACTTGTTGTTGCTGTTTTCCTGACAGATTCTGTTATATTTTGTTGCTATGTAAACATGCTTCTACTTGTCATTTCGTGCATTATTCTGGAGATGTTTACTAAGGATGTTTTGTTATACATGTCTTGCTATATCCATTAATGCCCTTGGTTGCAATTATAGCCTGCTGTAGCTTGTTGTTATCTTGCTCTAAAACTTGCTAAATAATGTTGCTGTCAGTCTGTTAACATTAAGTTCAGTTTTGGCCATGTGTTTTGCTAGTGATCCATGTACCCTATGAACTTGCTCTTGACATGCTTAGCTTCATAAACATGTCTTCTTGCTTTTGATTGCCTTGCCATGCCGTGTATTGCTCTGTGGTGAGTGTTTCAAGCTCACCAACATGCCTACTTATTGTTGTTCCTGCCATGTTTGAATCTGTAATATAACTTGCCATGTTTACATGGGTGCCATCATATCTTCTGATCCTTTTTGGCTCATGGTCAGTAAGGGTCTTTTGTTCTATGCATTTAGTAGCTTCATTCCATGCCTTTATTTGCCATGTTAAGTTCATGTAACATGTTGTTTGATAGCTCTAAACATTGCAACCTGATGTTATTTCTGCCAAGTCTGAAACTGTTATTATTTGCAATCTTACCATGTGTGTTTGAGCATGTTCTAGTAGTTTCTGGAGATAGCTCAGTGTTCATGTTTTGTTGTCCTTTACCTGTACTTCATGCCCATGCCTTTTTTTTCATATTGTGGTACAGTAGCATGTTGTTTTGACGCTTCCAATATGCCTAGTTGCTGTTTTTGGACAGATTGTTGTTATAACTTGTATAGTGTGCATGTGTTGAACCGTTGCTCTGTTTTGAGTGTGCTCTATATGAAACTTGCTTGTTTTTGCATGTAGCTTCATATTATCATGTTGCATCCATGTTTTGGTGTGTTTGCTTGATGTTTGTATGCATTTTGCATCAATGCCATGTTTGACTTGCTTTGCTCATATCTTCTAGGCCGTAGCTCCGAATTAAATGAACTTTATATGTAACTTGACTAGAATTTCGTGTAGATCATCTTGGTGCATCTTAACTTGCTGTTTAACTACTTGAACTTAAGGTTTATTCAGTTCTGGACCCATTTCGAAATTTGCATATGAGGACTTACCGGAATTGTTATATGTTGTTCCCGGCCTCATTTAAACTTGCCTTGATGTGTTGTTCTTGTTTGCATCATCTCTTGCCATGAGTAGCTTCATGTAGCCTTTGTCATGCATCATGCTTGTTGTGCATCATGTCTTGTCTATGTGTGGTGTGTTTACCATGTTGTGTGCTTCTTCTCGATAGTTCCCGTTTCGTTGCGATCGTGAGGATGCGTTCGTCTATGTGTGGTTCGTCTTTGTGGCTTCATCTTCTTCATGGATTCGTTCTTCTTCCTTGCGGGATTTCAGGAAAGATGACCGCTACCCTGGATCTCACTACTATCATTTCTATGCTAGATTGCTTCGTTCTATCGCTATGCTGCGTTACCTATCATTTGCTCTTCAAGCCTCCCAAATTGCCATGAACCTCTAACCTTTGACACCCTTCCTAGCGAACCATTGCTTGGCTATGTTACCGCTTTGCTCAGCCCCTCTTATAGCGTTGCTAGTTGCAGGTGAAGTTGAAGATTTCTACATGGTGGACATGATTATGTTGGGATATCACAATATCTCTTATATTATTAATGCATCTATATATTTGGTAAAGGGTGGAAGGCTCGGCCTTATGCCTGGTGTTTTGTTCCACTCTTGCCACCCTAGTTTCCGTCATACCGGTGTTACGTTCCCGGATTTTGCATTCCTAACGCGGTCGGGTGATTTATGGGACCCCCCTGACAGTTCGCTTTGAATAAAACTTGTCCAGCAAGGCCCAACCTTGGTTTTACCATTTGCCTCACCACCACCTACCTTTCCCTTGGGAGCAATTAACCCAAGGGTCATCTTTATTTTAGCCCCCCCGGGCCAGTGCTTGTCTAAGTGTTGGTCCGAACTGAGCAGCCTGCGGGGCCACCTCGGGGAAACTCGAAGTCTGGTTTTACTCGTAGCTTGACTTATCCGGTGTTGCCCTGAGAATGAGATATGTGCAGCTCCTATCGGGATGTCGGTGCATCGGGCGGCTTTGCTGGTCTTGTTTTACCATTGTCTAAATGTCTTGTAAACCGGGATTCCGAGACTGATCGGGTCTTCCTGGGAGAAGGTATATCCTTCGTTGATCGCGAGAGCTTATCATGGGCTAAGTTGGGACACCCCTGCAGGTTATAAACTTTCGAGAGCCGTGCCCGCAGTTATGTGGCAGATGGGAATTTGTTAATGTCCGGTTGTAGATAACTTGACACCAGATCCGATTTAAAACGCATCAACCATGTGTGTAACCGTGATGGTCTCTTTTCAGCGGAGTCCGGGAAGTGAACACGGTTTCTGTGTTATGTTTGACGTAAGTAGGAGTTCAGGATCACCTCTTGATCATTACTAGTTGACGACCGTTCCTTTGCTTCTCTTCTCGCTCTCATTTGCGTATGTTAGCCACCATTTCATGCTTAGTCGCTGCTGCAACCTCACCAATTTACCCCCTTCCTTACCCATTAAGCTTTGCTAGTCTTGATACCCATGGTAATGGGATTGCTGAGTCCTCGTGGCTCACAGATTACTACAACAACAGTTGTAGGTACAGGTTGTGCGATGATCCTGACGTGAGAGCGATGCTTGCTTGTTTTGGAGTCCTTCTGCTTCTTCTTCGATCAGGGGATAGGTTCCAGGTCGGCAGCCTGGGCTAGCAGGGTGGACATTGTTTGAGTTTCTGCTTACGTATCATCCGTAGTCGGATGTTGATCTCTTGTATGATGATGTTGTATTCGTGTGGCATTGTGTGCCTCTTGTATGTATCCCCATCTATTATGTAATGTTGATGTAATGATATCCACCTTGCAAAAGCGTTTCAATATGCGGGTCTATCCTTGGTGGAACCTTCGAGTTCCTTTTGGATAGGGTCGCATATTGGGCATGACAGGTTGGTATCAGAGCCTCGACCGACCCTAGGAGCCCCCTTGATTGATCGTGTAGTTTGGCCGTTGTTGAGTCTAGAAGAAACCTATTTTCGGAGTGTAGTTATATCGGAGAGTAGGATTCTTTTTACTCCTCATCCCCTTCGTCGCTCTGGTGAGGAATCTTGACGTAGGTGTTTTGAACTATTCCTCTTCCCCTTCAAATTTTTCTTTAGGATCACGCAGTTGGTTTTCCGATCGTTGGTTCTCAGCTCTTTTCATCCGGTGCATTTCTTGTCAAGTTGACTCGATCCTCTTCATCGTTGTCAAGTTCAATCCTCAGTTGTCTTCTTTTCCCACCCGCCCACCCTTCTTCCTCTCGAAGCCGGAGTGCGTAATCGAGTATCCTTCCTACTCGTGCGAAGTCTTTGCTTTCTTTCCTCAATGATTTCAACCAGTGTTTTCTCTTCAAGATATTCGTCGGTTTCCCCTTCGAAGTTGCCTTTGTTTTCCCGCCCTCCCACCCTTTTTCTTCCCGGAGCTTGAATCTCTTTCGAGCATCAGTTTCTCTCGTGCGGAGCCTCTTCAGTCTTCCCTCAATTATTTCAACCGGTGAATTCTTGTCTCGTCCATCATTCTTCATCTTTTTCTTTTCCGGTGCACTCAATTCAAGTTATTCAGGTTGACCATATTCTTTTCCTTGGATCAACTGTTCTCCTTACTCGTTTGCCTCTCGCCATTCAATCATTCTGGAGTTCGGAAGACATCTCAGGAGATTCGTCCGTGTTCCAATTAATTCGAGGTTTTCACCTCATTCAAATATTTCAATTGTTCCGGTGCTTCATCTATCTGTTCATCATCCCTTTCCAATGGTGTTCTATTTTAGTGGGCCCTAACCCACAGGTCTTTTCCCAGGATCTTACCTGACTCTTCTAAATTCCCTCGGAGTTATTCTCAAATTCTTTTCAAAGTGTGACGTAAGTATGAATTTCATCAGTCACATACCTTCTCCAAGATTGCTTTCAAATTCTTTCATTGTTGGCTCAACCTCCTCGTTTTTTTCATTCTTCCGGAGTATCTCAGGAATTTTGGTGGTGTTTCTCGTCATCATTTGAAGACCAAAGAAGAGTTTTTCCTCTAAATCTTGCCCGTTCTCTCAAAGATTCGTGGTTCTAGCTTCATGTTATCCTCGCAAATTATTCCATTTATCAGATAGTCTTTTCTTACCCATCTGGAGTATGTCAGAAGTTGTTTTCCATTTCTTTTCACCGGAGGCCATCATTCCAGTTATTGTTCTCTATTTACCCCGGTGCTTCGTTCAAGTGTTCTTTAATCAGCTCGAGTTCTTCCTGTTCTTTGGCATCTAAATACCCTCAAGCATATTGGTTCTTCTAATTCTTCCCGGTGATTCATTCTCTTTCGTCATTCAATTTTCGAATTCTTCCGGTGGTTCGTTCAAGATTCTTTTTCCTTGATTATCTTTTTAATTCATTCGTTCTTTTCAATCCTACCGGTGGTTCATGAAGGCTTTCTCAAGTTTTGCGCCATATTTCCCTTAATCCTTTTCAAGAAGAATAAGTGGTATGCTAAATCCATTGCTTGTCATCAATTTAATTTGATGAAGGAGAAGCATACAATAAACCTTATTATTATTTCATCCAAGTGAGTAATCCCTTCCTTCGGAGTTTGTTCCTGTTGAATAAATTCTATTTCCAAGTATTCTCATCTTTTCTTTTCCGGAGTTCAAATTTCCTCGGCCATTTCGTCGGATCCTCCATCTAAATCATCGCAAGGCTCATCTTATTCTTTCATCCTTGAATTCTATGTCATCATCCTTCTGTTTACCGGAGTTCTTCATGGTGGTTCTTCATGATTTAATTCATTTCTCAAGTGTTCATCAAGATTTTATTGGTGGAGTTCAAGTATCTTTTATTCTCGCTTCTCGAAGTGCAATTAATTCTCCGAATTCTTTTGAAGTGGAGTTTTGCATCTCTTCGTTCTTCTCAGCTATCCAAACATTTCCGTTTGTGGTCGGTTATCACCTCGTAATTTCTGAGAGGTTATCCATAAGTCCACAACAAGCTAATTCTTTTCGTTGTTGATTTTCTCAACAACTCCGTTCAATCTTTTCTTCTAAGGTTGCTTTCTATTTCATTCGTGGCACAAGTTGTCATTTTCTTCTTCGTTTTTTTCATTCAACTCTTTCAATTCTTTCCGGAGATTTTGTGTCATGTCTTCATCAAGTATCATTCCATCCTCTCAAGCTCGTGTTCTATTCCCCCATGTTTCAGCCGAAGTGCTGCCTAAATTCTTTCAGTCTTATTCGTTTATTTTCTCATTCTAACCACTCCGGTTAGAACGAGTGGTTCCATAGTCTATCTGATTCCATGAGCTTTCGATTCTCATCATTCTCATCGTTCCTCTCTTCTTCTCGAGTGCTCTCGATTCTTTGCTTCTTCTCTTGAGTTCTTGTTTCACCTCATCCCTTTTCCCTTCCGTCTTGGTCCTAAGATCTCGGGACGAGATCTCTTGTTAGTGGAGGAGTGTTCTAACGCCCCAGATTCGATGCGCCAGGTGTCCGCCCGTTATTCGCCGCCGTTGCCATGTCATTTACTTGCGTGTTGCACTTTGCCATGTCATCATATGCATTTCATATCATGTCATCATGTGCATTTGATTTTGCATACGTGTTCGTCTCATGCTTCCGAGCTTTTTCCCTGTTGTCCGTTTTGCAATCCGACACTCCTATGTCCTCCGGCGTCCCCTTTTTGTCTCTCGTTGTGAGCGGATATTAAACATTCTCGGAATGTACCGAGTCTTGCCAAGCGGCCTTGGTATAACACCGGTAGACCGCCTGTCAAGTTTCGTGCCATTTGGAGGTCATTTGATACTCCAACGGTTAACCGGGTAACCGTAAAGGCCTCTTTTGTGTGCAGCCCAACACCCCCTTCCAAAGTGGCCCAAAACACAGCAAACTCCCCTCCATGGTCTCGGTCGTTCGATCACGATCGCGTGGCCGAAAACCGCACCTCATTTGGACTCTCCTAGCTCCCTCTACCTATATAAACACCTCCCCCTCCGAATTTTCGGGTCCAAACCCTAGATCAACCTCCCTCTCGCCGCCGGACATGTCCGCCCGCCGCCGGACGAATCCCGCCGCCGCCCGCGTCCAACCGCAGCGCGACACGTGTCCGCTCCGCCGCCCCCGCGCCGCCGGCCCGCCAGGCCCGCGGGAAGCCCGTCCGGCCCGCGCGCCCGCCGCCGCTCGCCCGCGCGCCCCGCGCCCGACCCCGTCGCCGGCCTCTGCCGCCGTCGCCGGCCCCGCGTCGCCGGGCGGCCGCGCTCCTCCACCTGGCCCGGTTCGCCGCCTCGCGCGCCGCCGCTCCCCGCCGGCGACCTCTCCGTCGGCCGCCGCCTCCGCCGCGGCACGCCGCCGCGCGCGTCGACCCCGAGCCCCGCCGATCCGGGCCGCGCAGCCCGTCGCCGATCCGCGCCCCCGGCCGCGCTCTGCCCGGCCCGACCCTGCCTCCTCACGCCGGCGCCGCCTCCGGCAGCCACCTCCATCCGGCTCCACCCGCCGCCGCACCAACCTCGCCGCGCCCGGCCCTGCGTCGTCGTCGCCGGAGCTCGGCCGGATCCGGCGAGATCCGGCCGGATCCGCCCCGTTCCGCCCCGGAGCTCCCTTCCCCGGCCATCTTCGAGTTCTCCGGCGAGCTCTCCGGCGAGATCCGCCGCTCGTTGACTTCGCCCCCGAGGTCCAAATTTTTGCAAAGTCCCCAGATTTTTACATTATCATGCCATGTTCATCATGGTGTATCTGTGCATCCGTAGCTCCGTTTCGTGCGTGTAATATGTCAAATTGTTCGCCTCGAAGAGTACTTCATTTCTTTTCATCGAACCATTTTCATTTGAGCTCATCTTGATGCCCGAAATGTTGTTGGAAGAGTGCATGTTGATGTTAACCTGCTGAAACTGTTATAACTTGCTCATTTGTCATTTTTGCCATGATTGATGTGTGCATCCTATGAGGTTGATGTCTATATGTGTTTTGATCTATGCTGTGCCATCTTTCCAGTGGTGCCTCCCATGTATTTTTGTGAGTTGTGTGCTGAGTGCATCAAGCTTGTTAAGGAGGGTACTTGCTGTTGCTGTTTTCCTGACAGATTCTGTTATATTTTGTTGCTATGTAAACATGCTTCTACTAGTCATTTCGTGCATTATTCTGGAGATGTTCACTAAGGATGTTTTGTTATACATGTCTTTATATATCCATTCATGCCCTTGGTTGCAATTATAGCCTGTTGTAGCTTGTTGGTATCTTGCTCTAAAACTTGCTAAATAATGTTGCTGTCAGTCTGTTAACATTAAGTTCAGTTTTGGCCATGTGTTTTGCTAGTGATCCGTGTACCCTATGAACTTGCTCTTGCCATGCCTAGCTTCATAAACATGTCTTCTTGCTGTTGATTGCCTTTCCATGCCATGTATTGCTCTGTGGTGAGTGTTTCAAGCTCACCAACATGCCTACTTATTGTTGTTCCTGCCATGTTTGAATCTGTAATATAACTTGCCATGTTTACATGGGTGCCATCATATCTTCTGATCCTTTTTGGTTCATGGTCAGTAAGGGTCTTTTGTTCTATGCATTTAGTAGCTTCATGCCATGCCTTTATTTGCCATGTTAAGTTCATGTAACATGTTGTTTGATAGCTTTAAACATTGCAACCTGATGTTATTTCTGCCAAGTCTGAAACTGTTATTATTTGCAATCTTACCATGTGTGTTTGAGCATGTTCTAGTAGTTTATGGAGATAGCTCAGTGTTCATGTTTTGTTGTCCTTTACCTGTACTTCATGCCCATGCCTTTTGTTTTCATATTGTGGTAATGTAGCATGTTGTTTCGATGCTTCCAATATGCCCAGTTGCTGTTTTTGGACAGATTGTTGTTATAACTTGTATAGTGTGCATGTGTTGAACCGTTGCTCCGTTTTGAGTGTGCTCTATATGAAACTTCCTTGTTTTTGCATGTAGCTTCATATTATCATGTTGCATCCATGTTTTGGTGTGTTTGCTTGATGTTTGTATGCATTTTGCATCAATGTCATGTTTGACTTGTTTTGCTCATATCTTCTAGGCTGTAGCTCCGAATTAAATGAACTTTATATGTAACTTGACTAGAATTTCGTGTAGATCATCTTGGTGCATCTTAACTTGCTGTTTAACTACTTGAACTTAAGGTTTATTCAGTTCTGGACCCATTTCGAAATTTGCATATGAGGACTTACCGGAATTGTTATATGTTGTTCCCGGCCTCATTTAAACTTGCCTTGATGTGTTGTTCTTATTTGCATCATCTCTTGCCATGAGTAGCTTCATGTAGCCTTTGTCATGCATCATGCTTGTTGTGCATCATGTCTTGTCTATGTGTGGTGTGTTTACCATGTTGTGTGCTTCTTCTTGATAGTTCCCGTTTCGTTGCGATCGTGAGGATGCGTTCGTCTACGTGTGGTACGTCTTTGTGGCTTCATCTTCTTCATGGATTCGTTCTTCTTCCTTGCGGGATTTCAGGCAAGATGACCGCTACCCTGGATCTCACTACTATCATTGCTATGCTAGATTGCTTCGTTCTATCGCTATGCTACGTTACCTATCATTTGCTCTTCAAGCCTCCCAAATTTCCATGAAACTCTAACCTTTGACACCCTTCCTAGCGAACCATTGCTTGGCTATGTTACCGCTTTGCTCAGCCCCTCTTATAGCGTTGCTAGTTGCAGGTGAAGTTGAAGATTTCTCCATGGTGGACAGGGTTATGTTGGGATATCACAATATCTCTTATATTATTAATGCATCTATATATTTGGTAAAGGGTGGAAGGCTCGGCCTTATGCCTGGTGTTTTGTTCCACTCTTGCCGCCCTAGTTTCCGTCATACCGGTGTTATGTTCCTGGATTTTGCGTTCCTAACGCGGTCGGGTGATTTATGGGACCCCCCTGACAGTTTGCTTTGAATAAAACTTGTCCAGCAAGGCCCAACCTTGGTTTTACCATTTGCCTCATCACCACCTACCTTTCCCTTGGGAGTAATTAACCCAAGGGTCATCTTTATTTTAGCCCCCCCGGGCCAGTGCTTGTCTAAGTGTTGGTCCAAACTGAGCAGCCTGCGGGGCCACCTCGGGGAAACTCGAAGTCTGGTTTTACTCGTAGCTTGACTTATCCGGTGTTGCCCTGAGAACGAGATATGTGCAGCTCCTATCGGGATGTCACCGCATCGGGCGGCTTTGCTGGTCTTGTTTTACCATTGTCAAATGTCTTGTAAACCGGGATTCCGAGACTGATCGAGTCTTCCTGGGAGAAGGTATATCCTTCGTTGATCGCGAGAGCTTATCATGGGCTAAGTTGGGACACCCCTGCAAGGTATAAACTTCCGAGAGCCGTGCCCGCGGTTATGTGGCAGATGGGAATTTGTTAATGTCCGGTTGTAGATAACTTGACACTAGATCCGATTTAAAACGCATCAACCGCGTGTGTAGCCGTGATGGTCTCTTTTCGGCGGAGTCCGGGAAGTGAACACGGTTTCTGTGTTATGTTTGACGTAAGTAGGAGTTCAGGATCACCTCTTGATCATTACTAGTTGACGACTGTTCCTTTGCTTCTCTTCTCGCTCTCATTTGCGTATGTTAGCCACCATTTCATGCTTAGTCGCTGCTGCAACCTCACCACTTTACCCCTTCCTTACCCATTAAGCTTTGCTTGTCTTGATACCCATGGTAATGGGATTGCTGAGTCCTCGTGGCTCATAGATTACTACAACAACAGTTGCAGGTACAGGTTGTGCGATGATCCTGACGTGAGAGCGATGCTTGCTTGTTTTGGAGTCCTTCTGCTTCTTCTTCGATCAGGGGATAGGTTCCAGGTCGGCAGCCTGGGCTAGCAGGGTGGATATTGTTTGAGTTTCTGCTTATGTATCATCCGTAGTCGGATGTTGATCTCTTGTATGATGATGTTGTATTCGTGTGGCATTGTGTGCCTCTTATATGTATCCCCATCTATTATGTAATGTTGATGTAATGATATCCACCTTGCAAAAGCGTTTCAATATGCGGGTCTATCCTTGGTGGAACCTTCGAGTTCCTTTTGGATAGGGTCGCATATTGGGCGTGACAGGCGTAGCTTTCAATCTGCTCCAGATGGCCAAGCTAATTGGCCCGCAGTGCAAAGCCGCCGGATACGAAGATCTGTCCGAGGAGAAAAGTTTCACCCTAGACCACATTGTTGTTGATGATCGAAGGAGCCATCAGGCCTAAAGATGACGACACAGAGGAACTCTCAATGAAAGCACCAATGTCGGTGTCAAAACCGGCGGATCTCGGGTAGGGGGTCCCGAACTGTGCGTCTAGGCGGATGGTAACAGGAGACAAGGGACACGATGTTTTTACCTAGGTTCGGGCCCTCTCGATGGAGGTAAAACCCTACTCCTGCTTGATTGATATTGATGATATGGGTAGTACAAGAGTAGATCTACCACGAGATCAGAGAGGCTAAACCCTAGAAGCTAGCCTATGGTATGATTGCTGTTCCTCCTACGGACTAAAACCCTCCGGTTTATATAGGCACTGAAGAGGGTTAGGGTTACACGAAGTCAGTTACAATGGTAGGAGATCTACATATCCGTATCGCCAAGCTTGCCTTCCACGCCAAGGAAAGTCCCATCCGGACATGGGACGGACTCTTCAATCTTGTATCTTCATAGTCCAGGAGTCCGGCCGAAGATGATAGTTCGGCTATCCGGACACCCCTAGTCCGGGACTCCCTCGGTCTCCTTTAAGTCAGATATCAAGGTTTCCTTCTCCCTGGATTTCACCACGATGTCATCCACATAAGCATGAACATTGCATCCAATTTGATCGTGGAGACAGTTCTGTACACATTGCTGATAAGTCGCCTGGGCACTCTTGAGCCCAAATGGCATAGATACGTAGCAGAAGGCTCCAAACGGAGTGATGAAAGCCGTCTTCTCCTGGTCCTTAATTGCCATTTTGATCTGATGATAGCCAGAGTAAGAATCCAAAAATCTCAAACGCTCACAACCCGCCGTAGCATCAATGATTTGATCAATACGGGGGAGAGCAGAGGGATCAGCCGGGCAAGGTTTATTTAAGTCCGTGTAATCCACACACATCCGCCAGGTGCCATTCTTCTTGAGCACGAGCACCGGGTTAGCCAACCACTCCGGGTGAAAAACTTCAATAATAAATCCAGCCGCTAAGAGCCGGGCGACTTCCTCTCCAATAGTTTTCCGTCTCTCTTCGTTGAACCGTCGAAGAAACTGCCTGACCGGCTTATACTTCAGATCAATATTAAGAGTGTGCTTAGCGATTTCTCTCGGTACACCCGGCATGTCAGAAGGTTTCCATGCAAAGATGTCCCGGTTCTCACGGATGAACTCGATGAGCGCGCTTTCCTATTTAGGATCCAAATTGGCACTGATACTGAACTGCTTAGATGAATCACCTAGATTGAAACCCACAAGCTTGGTTTCAGCAGCCGATCTAAACTTCATAGCTGGGTCATGCTCGGTGGTTGGCTTCTTTAAAGAGGTCATATCCGCCGGGTCAACATTATCTTGATAAAACTTCAGCTCCTCTGCTACACAAACAGACTCGGCATAAGCCGCGTCGCCCTCCTCACATTCCAGGGCTACCTTTCGACTCCCATGCACGGTGATGGTGCCCTTGTGACCCGGTATCTTAAGCTGCAGATAAACATAACACGGCCGTGCCATGAATTTGGCATAAGCCGGCCATCCAAACAGAGCATGGTATGGACTCCTGATTTTGACCACCTCAAACGTCAATTTCTCAGCCCTGGAATCATATTCATCTCCAAAGGCCACTTCTAGTTCAATCTTGCCAACTGGGTAAGCCGATTTACCAGGAACCATTCCATGAAAAATAGTGTTGGACGTCTTCAAATTCTTATCAGTTAATCCCATGCGCCGAAAGGTCTCATAATAGAGGATATTGATGCTGCTACCCCCATCCATGAGTACCTTAGTGAATTTATATCCACCAACCTGAGGTGCTACCACCAAGGCTAACTGACCCGGATTATCAACCCGGAGAGGGTGATCTGCCCTGCTCCATACAACGGGCTGTTCTGACCACCTCAAATAACGGGGAACCGCCGGCTCAACAGAATTCACGGCCCTCTTATGAATCTTCTGGTTGCGTTTGCACAAGCTGGTGGTGAACACGTGATACTGCCCACTGTTTAGCTGCTTCGGATGGCTTTGATAACCCGACTGCTGCTGTTGTTGCTCCCCTTGACCAGACTGCTGTTGATTATAACCGCCTTGATGTCCCTGAAAACTGGAGTTTGAACCGCCGCCCGGGCCATGAAAGCCACCAGCTCCTGAGCCGCCGCCTGACCCATGATTGCCATCAAACATGTTGGAATTCTTGAAAGCCTTCATGATCGCGCAATCTTTCCATAAGTGGGTGGCGGGTCATTCCCGGGTGCCGTGTCTCGGGCAAGGCTCATTGAGTAGCTGCTCAAGAGATGGGCCTGACCCGCCAGATCTAGGGGGCGGTTTTCCCTTACGTCTCGAATTATTACCCTGCGCATTGGCATTGGCCACAAACTCCGGGTTACCCTCCGCCTTACGCTTATTGCCTCCTTGATTCATCGGGTTATGCTGCTGGCCCTTTCCATTGCCATTCTTCTTTCCCTTCCCTGTCTTTTCCTCATCAGACGCGGGATCCTTGGTACTATCAGAGTCGGCGTATTTGACTAAAGCTGCCATTAGCGTACCCATGTCGTTGCAATCATGCTTAAGGCGCCCCAGTTTCTGTCTCAACCGCTCAAAGCGACAGTTCTTCTCCAACATAAGGACTGCGGAGCCAGCATCCATCTTGTCAGATGAATGTATTATCTCCTTGACCCGACGTACCCAGTGAGTCGTGGATTCACCCTCCTCCTGCTTACAATTTGTCAAGTCCACAATCGACATAGATTGCTTGCAAGTGTCCTTGAAGTTCTGAATGAAACGGGCCTTTAGCTCTGCCCACGAATTAATGGAATTGGGCGGCAAGCCCTTTAACCAAGACCAGGCCGTTCCATCTAACATCATGGTGAAGTACTTAGCCATTGTTGCGTCGCTGACCTCCAACAGCTCCATGGCCATCTCATAACTTTCAATCCACGCTCCGGGTTGTAAGTCGGCCGTGTAATTCGGCACCTTTTGAGGTCCCTTGAAGTCTTTGGGCAAACATACATTACGCAGAGCCGACACCAAACAAGGAACACCGCCGGTTCTAGTAGCCACTCCCGTCTCAACGGAAGTCGTCGGATACTCTGGGAAATCTTGATGAGCCGTCTGTTGAGCCGCTAGCTGAGCCGCCCGCTCGTTCTCCTGACGTATCTGGTCTTGCACCGAATTATAGCCATCGGGCTGGTTACGACGCTGGGCGTTGCTTGAGAAAGCTTCTGACTCCATGTGCCTACTGTAACTTGGACTCCGGTTTTGATGAGGCGGTGCTAACCAAGGCAGAGGAGTTGAATGAATCCTATCCCGGCTATAAGAATAAGTCTCTTGCTGAGCCAGGGCCGTCTGGATAAGTTCTCTGATCCTCCGGGTCTCTACCACTGCCGGATCAGCACTGTCCACTGGGAGAGCCACCAAGCGCGTCGATGCTGCGATTAAGTTCTCCATGGGGTTGGAAAAGTGACCCAGCGGTATCGGCACGTAACGGGGTGGTGCCATGCTCCCATGAGGAGGTGCCATCTCCCGAGGCTGAGCCGGTCCTCCTGTTCCGGCTGTCATAAACTGATTTGCATCTGGCGGGCTACTTGGGCTGGCCCCAGGTGTAGCAAAGAGATTCCAAGGACCATAAACCGAAGGTAAACGGGACTGGGTTTTCTGATGTCTCCTCCTCATCACCTCGTTAGACGCGTTCAGGTTCATCGTGAGCTGGAAAGCCTCCGACTGTAGCCGTTGTGCCCGTGCATCCAAAGCCGCCCGTTCTGTGGCTAACCTAGTGTCCTCAGCTGCCAAGGCCTCCTTGGCCCGAGCTATTTCCTCGCGCACCCGTGCCACCTCCGCGTCATGCTCATCTTTATTTGCAGGAATAACCGTGGGATCCATGAGATCTATCAGCACCTGAGCCGGTGGGCGCACGGGGCCTCCTGCCCCGGCTGCTCCTGTCCCAGACATTATCGCTGTAGCAGTTGTAGAGTTTTGGCCGGGTTGAGTCCCAGCCATGAAGACTCCTGCCCATCTTGGCGGCTCATAGGGGTCCCGAATACTAGTGCCATCGGAACAGCCCCCAAGCACGCCGTCTTGCACTTGGTACAGTGAATCTGTTGAACCGGCGGACGAATCACCGTTCGAGAGGACGGCCGTCTTACCACCATCTTCAGATCCTTCAGAAAGTTCCTCTCCGTGGATGCAGCCCATGAAGGCACGCTTCATGACGGGTTGAACTCGGGTCTTTCTCGCACGCTGAGCCGTCTCGATGAGGTCGGTGTAGTTGTCCGGCTCAGGGCCCGGCTCACCAATCCGACTGATGAAGACGTGGATTCCGCTGAAGGGGACCCAGTACCCGTACTCAATTGAGCCGGCGTCGGGGCCCCAGCCTTCATCGTCGATGTAGATCTTGCCGCGACGACTCTTGGTCATCCGGCCCACTGCGTATCCCTTGAGCCCTTCGAAGTTTCCCTTCAAGAACTCAAATCCACAGTGCGCTGTCCCCATGGTGGGTGCCAACTGTCGTGGAATTGTCATGGCAGATGTCCTCTTGCAAGGACTTAGTCGTAGGGCCATCGCAACTAGGAAGGTTGAAGGGGTTAATTGGGACAAAGGACACGAGAGAGTTATACTAGTTCGGCCCCTTACGGTGAAGGTAAGGCCTACGTCTAGTTGGGTTGGTATTGCTTGATGTTTGGATAACCAGGGAGCAAGATATGCTATGCCCGGTTCTCGATTAGTTGTTTCTTACCCTAAGCCGCCTGTGGGTCGTCCCCTTATATACATGGGTGGACTCCCTGCGGCCGATAGAGTCCCGATCGTCTCATAGACAGTGTCCGGCTTGGTGACTGGTTAAATCTACCTTATGTTACAAGTCATACCATCATGGCGGTTTATCACTATGGGCTTTAAGCCACCTGTGGGCCTTTAGACCCTTTATTGAACCGCCATCTTCACGCTTGGTCTTAGGCTTCTTTCTAATGAGTCTTATTTGTGTAACCCGGCCCCTCCTGGGTGGCTTACACAAATAGTTATATCCCCAACAGTGGGCAAGCTTACAGGATGAAACTCCACCGCCACAAGCCGGAACCTTGGCGGAATCAATCTAGGGCTCTGGCGGAGCTGTTCTGCCGGGGACACTTCCCTCCGGGAGGGGGAAATCATCACCAACGTCATCACCAACAATCCTCTCATCGGGAGGGGGTCAATCTCCATCAACATCTTCACTAGCATCATCTCATCTCAAAACCCTAGTTCATCTCTTGTATCCAATCTTGTATCAAAACCACAAATTGGTACCTGTGGGTTGCTAGTAGTGTTGATTACTCCTTGTAGTTGATGCTATTTGGTTTACTTGGTGGAAGATCATATGTTCAGATCCTTTATGCATATTATTACTCCTCTGATTATGAACATGAATATTCTTTGTGAGTAGTTACGTTTGTTCCTGAGGACATGGGTGAAGTCTTGCTATTAGTAGTCATGTGAATTTGGTATTCGTTTGATATTTTGATGAGATGTATGCTGTCTTTCCTCTAGTGGTGTTATGTGAACGTCAACTACATGACACTTCACCATTATTTGGGCCTAGAGGAAGGCATAGGGAAGTAATAAGTAGATGATGGGTTGCTAGAGTAATAGAAGCTTAAACCCTAGTTTATGCGTTGCTTCGTTAGGGGTTGATATGGACCCATATGTTTAATGCTGTGGTTAGGTTTACCTTAATACTCCTTTTTGTAGTTGCGGATGCTTGCAATAGGGGTTAATCATAAGTGGGATGCTTGTCCATGTTAGGGTAGTACCCAAGTGCCGGTCCACCCACATATCAAATTATCAAAGTACCGAAACGAATCTTATGAACGTGATGAAAACTAGCTTGACGATAATTCCCAATGTGTCCTCGGGAGCTCCTTCTTCATTATTAGAATTTGTCTAGGCTTATCCTTTGCTACATAAAGGATTGGGCCACCTTGCTGCACTTTATTCACTTTATTTACTTTTTTCTTGTTACTATTTATCTTATCACGAAACTATCTATCACCTACTATTTCAGTGCTTGCAGAGAAAACCTTACTGAAAACCGCTTATCATTTCCTTCCGCTCCTCGTTGGGTTCGACACTCTTACTTATCGAAAGGACTATGATAGATCCCCTATACTTATGGGTCATCAAGACTCTTTTCTGGCGCCGTTGCCGGGGAGCATAGCGCTCTTGGTGAGTGGAACTTGGTAAGGAAACATTTATATAGTGTGCTGAAATTTTCTGTTACTTGTCACTATGGAAACTAATCCTTTGAGGGGCTTGTTTGGGGTATCTTCACCCCAACCAGAAGAGCAAAGAGATGCTCCTCAACCTACTGAACCTTATGAAAATATTCAATTTGAGATTCCTTCAGGTATGATAGAAAAAATGCTAGCTAATCCTTTTGCAGGAGACAGAACATCGCATCCCGACTTACACCTTATCTTTGTGGATGAAGTTTGTGGATTATTTAAGCTTGCAGGTATTCCCGATGATGTACTCAAAAGTAAGGTCTTCCCTTTATCTTTGAAGGGAGATGCAATGACACGGTATAGGCTATGTGATGATACGAGATATTGGAATTATAAGCGATTGAAGTTGGAATTTCACCAGAAGTTCTATCATATGCATCTTGTTCATCATGATCGTAATTACATATATAATTTCTGGCCTCGCGAAGGAGAAAGCATCACTCAAGCTTGGGGGAGGCTTAAGTCAATGTTGTATTCATGCCCCAATCATGAGCTCTCTCAGGAAATGATTATTCAGAATTTTTATGCTCGGCTTTCTCTTGATAATCGCAACTTGCTCAATACTTCCTGTGCTGGTTCCTATATGCTGAAGACTATTGATTTCAAATGGGACTTATTGGAAAGAGTTAAACGCAACTCTGAAGATTGGGGTTCCGACGATGGTAAGGAGTCAGGTATGACACCTAAGTTCGATTGTGTTAAATCTTTTATGGATACGGATGCTTTCCGTGGATTTAGCTCTAAGTATGGACTTGACTCTGAGATAGTAGCTACTTTTTGTGAAACTTTTGCTACTCACGTTGATCTCCCTAAAGAGAAGTGGTTAAAATATAATCCTCCTATTGAAGTTAAAGTAGTTGCACCCATTACAGTCGAAGAAAAGACTATTACATACAGTGATCCCATTATTCCTACTGCTTATGTTGAAAAACCTCCTTTTCCTGTTAGGATAAAAGATCATGTTAAAGCTTCGACTGTTGTTTGCAAGAGTAATACTAGGAGTTATACACCTCCTGAGCAAATTAATGTTGAACCTAGTATTGCTATGGTTAAAGATCTCTTGGATGAGGACTTAGATGGGCATGCTATCTCTTTCTTGGGTGAAACTGCTAATATTGCTAGACCCAACACTAAGACATGTAGACCTGTTGTAGGCACGCATGCTATTTCTGTTAAAATAAGAGATCATTGTTATCATGGTTTATGTGATATGGGTGCTGGTGCTAATGCGATACCTTATGATCTTTATAAAGAAATTATGCACGATATTGCACCTGTTGAATTAGAAGACATTGATGTTACTATTAAGCTTGCTAATAGGGACACCATTAAACCTATTGGGATTGTTAGAGATGTTGAAGTCTTGTGTGGGAAGATTAAATACCCTGCTGATTTTCTTGTTCTTGGTTCCCCACAAGATGATTTTTGTCCCATTATTTTTGGTAGACCCTTCTTGAATACGGCTAGTGCTAAGATTAATTGTGAAAAGAATATTGTCACTATTGGCATAGATGGTATGACTCATGAGTTTAATTTTTCCAAGTTTACTAGTCAACCTCGTGAAAGGGAACCATCTAGTAAGGATGAAATTATTGGTCTTGCTTCCATTGCTGTTCCACCAACTAATCCGTTAGAACAATATTTGCTAGATCATGAAAATGATATGTTTATGAAGGAAAGGGGGGAAATAGATGAAGTGTTCCTTAAACAAGAACCTATGCTGAAACATAACCTTCCCGTTGAAATTCTTGGGGATCCCCCTCCACCCAAGGGAGATCCCGTGTTTGAACTTAAACCATTACCTGATAATCTTAAGTATGCTTATCTTGCTGAAAAAGAAATATATCCTGTTATTATTAGTGCTAACCTTTCAGAGAAAGAAGAAGAAAGATTATTGAAAACTCTGAAGAAGCACCGAGCTGCTATTGGATATACTCTGGATGATCTTAAGGGCATTAGTCCCACATTATGCCAACACAAAATTTCAGTGGAGAAAGATGCCAAACCAGTTAGAGATCCTCAAAGACGATTAAATCCCAAAATGAAGGAAGTGGTAAGAAAGGAGATACTAAAACTCCTTGAGGCAGGTATTATTTATCCCATTGCTGATAGTGAATGGGTAAGCCCTGTCCATTGTGTCCCTAAAAAGGGAGGTATTACCGTTGTTCCTAATGATAAAGATGAATTGACCCCGCAAAGAATTATTACAGGCTATAGGATGGTAATTGATTTTCGTAAGTTAAATTAAGCTACTAAGAAAGATCATTACCCTTTACCTTTTATTGATCAAATGCTAGAAAGGCTATCCAAACACACACATTTTTGCTTTCTAGATGGTTATTCTGTTTTCTCTCAAATACCTGTATCAGCGGGGGATCAATCTAAAACTACCTTTACTTGCCCTTTTGGTACTTTTGCTTATAGATGTATGCCTTTTGGTTTATGTAATGCACCTGCTACCTTTCAAAGATGCATGATGGCTATATTTTCTAATTTTTGTGAAAAGATTTGTGAGGTATTCATGGATGACTTCTCCGTCTATGGATCCTCTTTTGATGATTGTTTGAGCAACCTTGATTGAGTTTTGCAGAGATGCAAAGACACTAATCTCGTCCTGAATTGGGAAAAGTGTCACTTTATGGTTAATGAAGGCATTGTCTTGGGGCACAAGATCTCCGGGAGAGGTATTGAAGTTGATAAAGCCAAAGTTGATGCTATTGAAAAGATGCCATGTCCCAAGGACATAAAAGGTATAAGAAGTTTCCTTGGTCATGTCGGCTTTTATAGGAGGTTCATTAAGGACTTTTCTAAAATTCTAGGCCGCTGACTAATTTATTGCAAAAAGATATTCCTTTTGTTTTTGATGATGATTGTGTAGAAGCATTTGAAACACTCAAGAAAGCTTTGATCACTGTGATACGTCTCCAACGTATCTATAATTTTTCATTGTTCCATGCTATTATATTACCCCTTTTGGATGTTTATGGGCTTTATTTTACACATTTATATCATTTTTGGGACTAACCTACTAACCGGAGGCCCAGCCCATATTGCTGTTTTTTTTGCCTATTTCAGCATTTCGAAGAAAAGGAATATCAAACGGAGTCCAAATGGAATGAAACCTTCGGGAGCGTGATTTTTGGAACGAACCTGATCCGGAGAGCTTGGAATGCAAGTCAAGAAGCTCCCGAGGGCCCCACGAGATAGGGAGCCGCGCCCCCCCTGTAGGGCGTGCCCCCTGTCTCGTGGGCCCCTCGGGCGGCCACCGACGTACTTCTTCTTCCTATATATACCTACGTACCCCAAAAACATCCAGGAGCACCACGAAACACAATTTCCACCGCCGCAACCTTCTGTATCCGCGAGATCCCATCTTAGAGCCTTCGCCAGCACTCTGCCGGAGGGGGAATCAAGCACGGAGGGCCTCTACATCAACATCCTTGCCCCTCCGATGAGTTGTGAGTAGTTTACCACAGACCTACGGGTACATAGTTATTAGCTAGATGGTTCTTGTCTCTTTTTGGATCTCAATACAATGTTCTCCCCCTCTCTTGTGGAGATCTATTCGATGTAAACTCATTTTGCGGTGTGTTTGTCGAGATCCGATGAATTGTGGGTTTATGATCAAGTTTATCTATGAATAATATTTGAATCTTCTCTGAATTCTTTTATGTATGATTGAGTTATCTTTGCAAGTCTCTTCGAATTATCAGTTTGGTTTGGCCTACTAGATTGGTGTTTCTTGCCATGGGAGAAGTGCTTAGCTTTGGGTTCAATCTTGCGGTGTTCTTACCCAGTGACAGAAAGGGTTGCAAGACACGTATTGTATTGTTGCCATCGAGGATAACAAGATGGGGTTTATATCATATTGCATGTGTTTATCCCTCTACATCATGTCATCTTGCTTAATGCGTTACTCTGTTCTTATGAACTTAATACTCTAGATGCAGGCAGGAGTCGGTCGATGTGTGGAGTAATAGTAGTAGATGCAGGCAGGAGTCGGTCTACTTGTTATGGACGTGATGCCTATATACATGATCATGCCTAGATAATCTCATAACTATGCGCTTTTCTATCAATTGCTCGACAGTAATTTGTTCACCCACCGTAATACTTATGCTCTTGAGAGAAGCCTCTAGTGAAACCTATGGCCCCCGGGTCTATCTCTTATCATATTTGCTTTCAATCTACCTTTATTTGCATCTTTACTTTTTGCATCTATCTTACAATATACCAAAAATATATTTATCTGATCTTACTATCTTTATTAGATCTCACTTTCGCAAGTGGCCGTGAAGGGATTGACAACCCATTTATTGCGTTGGTTGCGAGTTTTCAGTTTGTTTGTGTAGGTGCGTGGGACTTTTGAGGAGCCTCCTACTGGATTGATACCTTGGTTCTCAAAACTGAGGGAAATACTTACGCTACACTTTGCTGCATCACCCTCTCCTCTTCAAGGAAAACCAACACAAGCTCAAGACGTAGCAAGAAGGATTTCTGGCGCCGTTGCCGGGGAGGTCTTCGCTCAAGTCAAGACATACCAAGTACCCATCACAAACCCATCTCCCTCGCATTTACATTATTTGCCATTTGCCTCTCGTTTTCCTCTCCCCCACTTCACCCTTGCCGTTTTATTCGCCCTCTCTTTCCTAATCTCCTCCTCTCTTTTCGCTTGCCTTTTTCTGTTTGCTTGTGTGTTGGATTACTTGTTGCCATGGCGCGAGATAATACCAAGTTGTGTGACTTCTCGAATACCAATAATAATGATTTCCTTAGTACTCCGATTGCTCCTCTTAATGGTGTTGAGTCTTGTGAAATCAATACCGCTTTGCTGAATCTTGTTATGAAAGATCAATTTGCCGGCCTTCCTAGTGAAGATGCCGCTACTCATCTAAACAATTTTGTTGATTTGTGTGATATGCAAAAGAACAAAGATACGGATAACAGTATTGTCAAATTAAAGTTATTTCCGTTTTTACTTAGAGATCGTGCTAAAGTTTGGTTTTCGTCTTTGCCTAAAAATAGTATTGGTTCTTGGAACAAGTGCAAAGATGCTTTTATCTCTAAGTATTTTCCTCCCGCTAAGATCATCACTCTTAGAAACGATAGTATGAATTTTAAACAACTAGATCATGAGCATGTTGCCCAATCTTGGGAAAGAATGAAATTGATGCTTCACAATTGCCCTACTCATGGTTTGAATTTATGGATGATCGTACAAAATTTTTATGCCGGTTTGAACTTTGCTTCTAGAAATCTCTTAGACTCGGCCGCGGGAGGCACCTTTATGGAAATCACGTTAGGAGATGCTACAAAATTGCTTGATAATATTATGGCTAATTATTCTCAATGGCACAAGATGGATGAACTTATGAAGATGTTTGCTACTAAAAATACTCCTCTTGATCCCAATGATATGCCTTTGTCTTCCTTGATTGAGAATAATAATGAATCTATGGATGTGAATTTTGTTGGTAGGAATAGTTTTGGAAATAATGCTTATAGAGGAAATTTTAATGCTAGACCGTTCCCTAGTAATCCCTCTAATAATTATGGAAATTCCTACAATAATTCTTATGGTAATTTTAATAAGATGCCCTCTGATTTTGAGAATAGTGTGAAAGAATTTATGATTTCTCAAAAGAATTTTAATGCTTTGCTTGAAGAAAAATTGCTCAAAGTTGATGATTTGGCTAGGAACGTTGATAGAGTTTCGCTTGATGTTAATTCTCTTAAACTTGGATCTTCTTCTCCTAAGCATGATATCAATGATTCTCTCAAAGTAATGAGAATTTCCATTAACGAGTGCAAGGAAAGAACCGCTAGATTGCGTGCTAAAAAGAAAGCTTTATAAAAGCGTGTTCTTCTAGTCTTCATGAAAATAATGATGAGGATCTTAAAGTTATTGATGCGTCTCCGATTAGATCTATGTTTTGCAATATGAATTTTGATGATTATGGGAGAGATGATGAATCAACTTTGCCTAGAAGGCGTCCCAAAAATTCGGAGTCTTTAGATCTTAATGCTAAATTTGGTAAAAGTGAGATTGGAGAATCTTCAACTTCTAATAATATTGAACCTACTATCTCGGATTTCAAGTAATTTGATTATGATAATTGCTCTTTAAAAGGTTGTATTTCCTTGTTGCAATCCGTTGTCAATTCTCCTCATGCTTATAGTCAAAATAAACCTTTTACCAAACATATTGTTGATGCCTTGATGCAATCTTATGATGAAAAACTTAATTTGGAAGTCTATATACCTAGAAAACTTAATGATGAGTGGGAACCTACTGTAAAGATTAGAATTAAAGATTATGAGTGTTTTGCTTTGTGTGATTTGGGTGCTAGTGTTTCCACGATTCCGAAAACTTTATGTGATATTCTAGGTTTCCATGATCTTGATGATTGCTCTTTAAATTTGCACCTTGCGGATTCCACCATTAAAAAGCCTATGGGAAGGATCAATTATGTTCTTATTGTTGCAAATAGAAATTTGGTGCCCGTAGATTTTATCGTTCTTGATATAGATTGCAATCTTTCTTGCCCTATTATTCTTGGTAGACCTTTCCTTAGAACGATTGGTGTGATTATTGATATGAAGGAAGGGAATATTAGATTCCAATTTCCATTAAAGAAAGGCATGGAGCACTTTCCAAGAAAGAAAGTCAAATTACCTTATGAATCTATCATGCGTGCTACTTATGAATTTAGTGCCAAAGATGGCACTCGTTAGATCTATCTTTGTTTTTATGCCTAGCTAGGGGCGTTAAACAATAGCGCTAGTTGGGAGGCAACCCAATTTTCTTTATGTTTTTTGTTTTTGCTCCTGTTTAGTAATAAATCTTGCATCTACCTTCTTTTTAGATGTGTTTTTATCTTTTAATTAGTGTTTGTGCCAAGTAGAACCTATAGGATAACCTATGATGATAGTTGATTTGATTCTGCTGAAAAACAGAAACTTTGCACGCACGAATATAATTTTGTTAAATCACAAGAACGTGCTTTTGTGTTGATTCTTTTTGCTGCTGTTCAATAAACAAATTTTCCAGGACTTCCTATTTTGGTAGGACTTTTAGAGTTCCAGAAGTTTGCGTTAGTTACAGATTGCTACAGACTGTTCTGTTTTTGACAGATTTTGTTTTTCGTGTGTTGTTTGCTTATTCCAATGCATCTATGGCTAGTAAATTAGTTTACAAAGCATAAAGAAGTTGGAATACAGTAGGTTTAACACCAATATAAATAAAGAATGAGTTCATTGCAGTACCTTATGTGGTGGTTTTGTTTTCTTTCACTAACGGAGCTTATAAGATTTCCTGTTGAGTTTTGTGTTGTGAAGTTTTCAAGTTTTGGGTAAAGCTTTTATGGACTATGGAATAAGGAGTGGCAAGAGCCTAAGCTTGGGGATGCCCAGGGCACCCCAAGATATTCAAGAATAGCCAAAATCCTAAGCTTGGGGATGCCCCGGGAAGGCATCCCCTCTTTCATCTTCATTCATTGGTAAGTTTACTTGGAGCTATATTTTTATTCGCCACATGATACGTGTTTTGCTTGGAGCGTCGTGTATTATATTAGTCTTTGCTTTTTAGTTTACCACAATCATCCTTGCTGTACACACCTTTTGGGAGAAGCCTATTTGATTAGAATTTGCTAGAATACTCTATGTGCTTCACTTATATCTTTTGAGCTTTGTAGTTTTTGCTCTAGTGCTTCACTTATATCTTTTAGAGCACGCTGGTGTCTTAATTTTGAAGAAATTGCTAGTCTCTCATGCTTCACTTATATTATCTTGAGAGCCTTTTAGAACAGCATGGTATTTGCTATGATCATAAAGTTGGTCCTAGAATGATGACCATCCAAGTTGGGTATAATAAAAACTATCATAGAAAGTGAATTGGATGCTATGATCAATTTGATGCTTGATAATTGTTTTGAGATATGGAGGTAGTGATATTAAAGTCATGCTAGTTGGGTGATTATGAATTTAAAAGAATGCTTGTGTTGAAGTTTGTGATTCCCATAGCATGCATGTATGGTGAACCGCTTTGTGATGAAGTTGGAGCACAATTTTATTTATTGATTGTCTTCCTTATGAGTGGCGGTTGGGGACGAGCGATGGTCTTTTCCTACCAATCTATCCCCCTAGGAGCATGCGCGTGGTGCTTTGGTTTTTGATGACTTCTAAATTTTTGCAACAAGTATATGAGTTCTTTTGATTAATGTTGAGTCCATGGATTATACACACTCTTTCACCCTTCCACCATTGCTAGCCTCTCTTGTACCGTGCAAATTTCGCCGGTACCATACACCCACCATTTACCTTCCTCAAAACAGCCACCATACCTACCTATTATGGCATTTTCATAGCCATTCCGAGATATATTGCCATGCAACTTTCCACCGTTCTGTTCATATGACACGCATTACTTTTGTCATATTGCTTTTTGCATGATCATGTAGTTGACATTGTATTTGTGGCAAGGCCACCTTCATAGTTTTCATACATGTCGCTCTTGATTCATTGCATATCCCGGTACACCGCCGGAGGCATTCATATAGAGTCATATCTTGTTCTAGCTTTGAGTTGTAAATCCATAAAAGTGTGATGATCTTCATTATTAGAGCATTGTCCTAGTGAGGAAAGGATGATGAAGGCTATGATTCCCCCACAAGTCGGGATGAGACTTCGGACTTTACAAAAAAAAAGGCCAAAAAGAAAAAAATAAGAAGGCCAAAGAAAAAGAAAAAAAGGAAAAGAAAAAAAGAGAGAAACAGAGAGAAGGGACAATGCTAATATCTCCTTTTCCACACTTTTGCTTCAAAATAGCACCATGATCTTCATGTTAGAGAGTCTCATATGTTGTCACTTTCATATACTAGTGCGAATTTGTCATTATAGAACTTGGCTTGTATATTCCAATGATGGGCTTCCTCAAAGTGCCCTAGGTCTTCGTGAGCAAGCAAGTTGGATGCACACCCACTTAGTTTCTTTTATTGAGCTTTCATATATTTATAGCTCTAGTGCATCTGTTGCATGGCAATCCCTACTCACTCACATTGATATCTATTAATGGGCATCTTCATAGCCCGTTGATACGCCTAGTTGACGTGAGACTATCTTCTCCTTTTTGTCTTCTCCACAACCACCATTCTATTCCACATTTTACATGGCTCACGCTCATGTATTGCGTGAAAGTTGAAAAAGTTTGAGATTATTAAAGTATTAAACAATTGCTTGGCTTGTCATCGGGGTTGTGCATGATTAAATACTTTGTGTGATGAAGATAGAGCATAGCCAAACTATATGATTTTGTAGGGATAACTTTCTTTAGCCATGTTATTTTGAGAAGACATGATTACTTTGATTAGTATGCTTGAAGTATTACTATTTTTTATGTCAATATGAACTTTTATTTTGTATTCATTTGGATCTGAACATTCATGCCACAATAAAGAAAATTACATTATGAATTATGCTAGGTAGCATTCTACATCAAAAATTCTCTTTTTATCATTTACCTACTCGAGGACGAGCAGGAATTAAGCTTGGGGATGCTTGATACATCTGCAACGTATCTATAATTTTTGATTGTTCCATGCTATTATATTACCCCTTTTGGATGTTTATGGGCTTTATTTTACACATTTATATCATTTTTGGGACTAACCTACTACCCGGAGGCCCAGCCCATATTGCTGTTTTTTTTGCCTATTTCAGTATTTCGAAGAAAAGGAATATCAAACGGAGTCCAAACGGAATGAAACCTTCGGGAGCGTGATTTTTGGAACGAACCTGATCCGGAGAGCTTGGAGTGCAAGTCAAGAAGCTCCCGAGGGCCCCACGAGATAGGGGGTCGCACCCCCCCATAGGGCGCCCCCCTGTCTCGTGGGCCCCTCGGGCGGCCACCAATGTACTTCTTCTTCCTATAGGGCGCCCCTCGGGCGGCCCTCTGATCTCGTGGGCCCCTCAGGCGGCCCCCTGATCCGAAGAGCTTGGAATGCAAGTCAAGAAGCTCCCGAGGGCCCCACGAGATAGGGGCTGCGCCTCCACTATAGGGCGCCCCCTGTCTCGTGGGCCCCTCGGGCGGCCACCGACGTACTTCTTCTTCCTATATATACCTATGTACCCCGAAAACATCCAGGAGCACCACGAAACACAATTTCCACCGCCGTAACCTTCTGTATCCGCGAGATCCCATCTTGGAGCCTTCGCCGACACTCTGCCGGAGGGGGAATCAAGTACGAAGGGCCTCTACATCAACATCCTTTCCCCTCCGATGAGTTGTGAGTAGTTTACCACAGACCTACGGGTCCATAGTTATTAGCTAGATGGCTTCTTGTCTCTTTTTGGATCTCAATACAATGTTCTCCCCCTCTCTTGTGGAGATCTATTTGATGTAAACTCATTTTGCAGTGTGTTTGTCGAGATCCGATGAATTGTGGGTTTATGATCAAGTTTATCTATGAATAATATTTGAATCTTCTCTGAATTCTTTTATGTATGATTGAGTTATTTTGCAAATCTCTTCGAATTATCAGTTTGGTTTGGCCTACTAGATTGGTCTTTCTTGCCATGGGAGAAGTGCTTAGCTTTGGGTTCAATCTTGCGGTGTTCTTACCCAGTGACAGAAAGGGTAGCAAGACACGTATTGTATTGTTGCCATCGAGGATAACAAGATGGGGTTTATATCATATTGCATGTGGTTATCCCTCTACATCATGTCATCTTGCTTAATGTGTTACTCTGTTCTTATGAACTTAATACTCTAGATGCAGGCAGGAGTCGGTCGATGTGTGGAGTAATAGTAGTAGATGCAGGCAGGAGTCGGTCTACTTGTTATGGACGTGATGCCTATATACATGATCATGCCTAGATAATCTCATAACTATGCGCTTTTCTATCAATTGCTCGACAGTAATTTGTTCACCCACCGTAATACTTATGCTCTTGAGAGAAGCCTCTAGTGAAACCTATGGCCCCCGGTTCTATCTCTTATCATATTTGCTTTCAATCTACCTTTATTTGCATCTTTACTTTTTGCATCTATATTACAAAATACCAAAAATATATTTATCTTATCTTACTATCTTTATTAGATCTCACTTTCGCAAGTGGCCGTGAAGGGATTGACAACCCCTTTATTGCGTTGGTTGCGAGTTCTCAGTTTGTTTGTGTAGGTGCGTGGGACTTTTGAGGAGCCTCCTAATGGATTGATATCTTGGTTCTCAAAACTGAGGGAAATACTTACGCTACACTTTGCTGCATCACCCTCTCCTCTTCGAGGAAAACCAACGCAAGCTCAAGATGTAGCACACTGCACCTATTGTTCAGCCACCTAATTGGAATTTACCTTTTGAAATTATGTGCGATGCTAGTGATTATGCTGTAGGTGCTGGTTTAGGGCAATGAGTCGATAAGAAATTGAATGTTATCCATTATGCTAGTAAGACTCTTGATACTGCCCAGAGAAATTATGTTACTACTGAAAAAGAGTTCTTAGCAGTTGCGTTTGCATGTGATAAGTTTAGACCTTATATTGTTGATTCCAAAGTTACTATCCACACTGATCATGCTGCTATTAAATATCTTATGGAAAAGAAAGATGCTAAGCCTAGACTCATTAGATGGGTTCTCTTGCTCCAAGAATTTGACTTGCATATTATTAATAGAAAGGGAGCTGAGAACCCCATTGCAGACAACTTGTCTAGGTTAGAGAATGTTCTTGATGACCCACTGCCTATTAATGATAGCTTTCCTGATGAAAAATTAGCGGTCGTCAATGCTTCTTGTACTGCTCCTTGGTATGCTGATTATGCTAATTACATTGTTGCTAAATAAATACCGCCTAGTTTCCCATACCATCAAAAGAAAAAGTTCTTTTATGATTTAAGACATTACTTCTGGGATGATCCACACCTTTATAAAGAAGGAGTAGATGGTATTATTAGACGTTGTGTGCCTGAGCATGAACAGGAACAAATCATATGCAAGTGTCACTTTGAATCAGATGGAGGACACCACGCTGGAGACATAACTGCACACAAGGTACTACAATCTGGTTTTTATTGGCCTACTCTTTTCAAAGATGCTCGTAAGTTTGTCGTATCTTATGATGAATGTCAAAGAATAGGTAACATCAGTAGACGTCAAGAAATGCCTATGAATTATTCTCTTGTTATTGAACCGTTTGATGTTTGGGGCTTTAATTATATGGGACCTTTTCCTGCCTCCAATGGTTATACACATATTTTAGTTGTTGTTGATTACATTACTAAGTGGGTAGAAGATATTCCAACTAGTAGTGCTGATCATAACACTTCTATTAAAATGCTTAGAGAAGTTATTTTTCCGAGGTTTGGAGTCCCTAGATATCTTATGACTGATGGTGGTTCACACTTTATTCATGGTGCTTTCCGTAAGATGCTTACTAAGTATGATGTCAATCATAGAATCACATCTCCTTATCACCCGCAGTCTAGTGGTCAAGTAGAGTTGAGCAATAGAGAGCTCAAATTAATTTTGCAAAAGACTGTGAATAGATCTAGAAATAATTGGTCCAAAAAACTTGATGATGCATTATGGGCCTATAGAACTGCATACAAAAATCCTATGGGTATGTCTCCATATAAGATGGTTTATGGAAAAGCATGTCATTTACCTCTTGAACAAAGCATATTCGGCTGTTAAAGAGCTCAATTATGACTTCAAACTTGCCGGTGAGAAAAGGTTATTTGATATTAGCTCACATGATGAATGGAGAACCCAAGCATATGAGAATGCCAAGCTTTTCAAAGAAAAAGTCAAACGCTGGCATGATAAGAGGATACAAAAGCGTGAGTTTAACGTAGGAGATTATGTGTTATTGTTCAACTCTCATTTAAGATTTTTTGCAGGAAAACTTCTCTCAAAATGGGAAGGTCCCTACGTTATTGAGGAGGTCTATCATTCTGGTGCTATAAAAATCAACAACTTCGAAGGCACAAATCCGAGGGTGGTAAACGGTCAGAGAATTAAACATTATATTTCAGGTAATCCTATCAATGTTGAAACTAATATTATTGAAACCATAACCCCTGAAGAATACATAAGAGACACTTTCCAGAACGTTCCAGACTCCAAAAAGGCATAGGTACGTGGTACGGTAACTAAACCGACTCCAAAACAACTCTAATGGCAATTTTTATCAGTTTTGGATTATTTAAGAATTTTAGGAAGAAAGAAGTAGTCCGAAAGGGACACGAGGCTCCCACGAGAGAGGAGGCCCCCCCCCTGTAGGGCGCGCCCCCTGTCTCGTGGGCACCTCGTGTGCCTCCCGGACTCCGTTTTCTTGTATGTTACATATTTTGGTCGGTAAAAATTCATTATATATACTCCCGAAAGTTTTGAGCACTGTATCACGCAAATATCCTCTGTTTTCGTTTCGAGCTGTTCCTGTTGCAGAATAAAGCAAGATGTCTTCTCAGGAGTCACTTGGGGAGAGCCGGGTATCTCACCCGACGCCAGGTCCAGGAGCAAACAACGATGCCTATCACTTTGGACCATCAACGGAAGAAGTTACCTCTCGTCTTCAAGCAGAATTCACTATGGGGGAACTACCTAGCCTGGCTATCCCTACTTCGGTCGCTCCTTCCAACCCTAGATTTCTTTCTTATGAAAATATGAAAAAGAGTTTTTCTTGTTCTCCAGAAGCTATACAGCATCCTTGGGTAAAAGGAGCTTTGTCCGTTACGGGCAAGCTCCGTAAAGAAAATATGGACCTCAAACAACAAGTAAATAAGCTCGAGGAGGAGAACCGTATCCTGAAGGGCATCATCGCCAAGAAGATCATAACACCAAGTATGAAGAAGGAGAAATAATCACATGAGTATGGGCACTCCCCTTGGCAACTGCCAAGCTTGGGGGAGGTGCCCCGGTATCGTATCACCATCACACTCCTATCTTTACCGCTTTATTTAGTTCGATCCTTTTAGTAGTATCTTGATCTATTAGTTCGAAGTTTTGATATCAAGTAGTTTTGAGTTTTGCTTTACGGTCTCTTTATGTAATCGAGTCTGTGTGCTATCTATAATAAAGATTAGTGTTGAGTCAAGGGCTTCGCTATGTTGCTATGATCTTGAGAAAGTAGAAAGAACAAAAGAGTTCATATTGATCGTATGGATAGTGATAACTTCACACATAGAAAGTATGAGGCATAAAAATTGTTGAGAGTTGATGAACGTAGCCTTGGTCATCGTTGCAATTAATATGAAGTGATAAGGAAAGAGGGGTTCACATATAAATATATTATCTTGGACATCTTTTATGATTGTGAAGCACTCATTAAGTATGACATGCTAAAAGAGTTGACGTTGGACAAGGAAGACAACGTAATGGTTTATGTTTTCCGACATCTCAGGTAAAGTATATTGTCATTGACCTTCCAAATATGTTGAGCTTGCCTTTCCCCCTCATGCTAGCCAAATTCCTTGCACTAAGTAGAGATACTACTTGTGCTTCCAAATATCCTTAAACCCAGTTTTGCCATGAGAGTCCACCATACCTACCTATGGATTGAGTAAGATCCTTCAAGTAAGTTGTCATTGGTGCAAGCAATAAAAATTGCTCTCTAAATATGTATGACTTATTAGTGCAGAGAAAATAAGCTTTGTATGAACTTGTTGTGGAAGTAATAAAAGCGACGGATTGCATAATAAAGGTCCACATACAAGGGGCAATATAAAGTGACGTTCTTTTGCATTAAGATTTTGTGCATCAACCCTAAATGCACATGACAACCTCTGCTTCCCTCTGCGAAGGGCCTATCTTTTACTTTATGTTTTTTACTTTATGCTTGAGTCAAGGTGATTTTCACCTTTCCCTTTTTATTTTTATCCTTTGGCAAGCTCCTCGTGTTTGAAAGATCATGATTCATATATCCAATTGGGTGTAAGTTGGCATAGGCTATTATTGTTGACATCACCTAAAGGTGAATACGTTGGGATGCAACACAATAAGCCCCTATCTTTCTCAGTGTCCGGCTGAAACTCTATAACCATAAGTATTGCGTGAGTTTTAACAATTATAGGAGACTACGAGATAGTTGAGTATGTGAGCTTGCTGAAAAGCTCTATTATTGACTCTTTCTGATGTTACGATAAATTGCAATTGCTTCAATGACTGAGACTATAGTTTGTTAGTTCCCAATGAAGTTTTTGAACCATACTTGACACTGTGAATTGCTTATTACTTGAACATAGGAAATCATATGACAAAATCCATATATATTGCTGTTATTAGAATGATCATGATGCCCTCATGTCCGTATTTTATTTTTATCGACACCTCTATCTCTAAACATGTGGACATATTTTTCGATTTCGGCTTCCGCTTGAGGACAAGCGAGGTCTAATCTTGGGGGAGTTGATACGTCCATTTTGCATCATGATTTTATATCAATATTTATTGCATTATGGGCTGTTATTACACATTATATCTCAATACTTATGGCTATTCTCTCTTATTTTACAAGGTTTACCATGAAGAGGGGGAATGCCGGCAGCTGGAATTCTGGCTGGAAAAGGAGCAAACGTTGGAAACCTATTCTGCACAACTCCAAAAGACCTGAGACTCCACGAAACAACCTTTTGGAATTTATAAGAATTTATGGGCAAAAGAAATAGGCCAGGGGGCCCACACCCTGTCCAGGAGACAGGGGCGCCCCCCCTGTAGGGCATGCCCCCTATCTCTTGGGC
This sequence comes from Triticum aestivum, assembly GCF_018294505.1. Taxonomy (NCBI): domain Eukaryota; kingdom Viridiplantae; phylum Streptophyta; class Magnoliopsida; order Poales; family Poaceae; genus Triticum; species Triticum aestivum. The sequence goes on along the minus strand of NC_057801.1, from coordinate 498,643,754 downwards.
CCCCTGGTGGGCTTCCAGCGTCCATCTTTTGCTATATGAAGGGTTTTGTCCTGGAAAAAATCGTGGGCAAGCTTACGGGACGAAACTCCGCTGCCACGAGGCGGAACCTTGGCGGAATTAGCTAATTTTTTTTAAATAATACATTTTTTAATTAATTTGCACAAATATTACGCGTAAAAAATTATTTTCAAAAATAATACACCGTCGGCCCACAGCAGGCCGACTGGTCCTAGTCGGCCAACAGCAGGCCGACTGGGTTCCTATCTGCTTGCTGTAGGCCGATTGGGTTGTCGGCCACCAGATCCAAGTCCAGTCAGCCAACGGCCGACCGATAAGGTCCAGTCGGCCTGCTGTGGGCCGACAAGAACTAATTGGCCAGCTGTGGGCTGACAGGGACTAATTGGCCTGCTGTAGGCCGACTGGTGCATGCAAACCACATTACTTTTTTTTGACCCGTACGATTTTTTTTCAAAACTATGACATATTTTCCCGCCAGCTCGTTCCCGCCACCCATTTCTCATCCACCTGTTTCCCACCATATGTTCCCGCCAACTCTTTCCCGCCACTCGTTTCCCGCCATATGTTCCCGCCAACTCTTTCCCTCCACTCGTTTCCCGCCAACTCTTTCCCGCCACTCATTTCCCGCCATTCGTTCTTTCCCGCCATTTTCTCCTCTCTACCTATAAAACCCCCTTCAGACGGAGGTGGATAAGCATTCCAGTGTAGTTTAGTTGAGATGTCCCATTATCCTTTCGATCATAGTTTTCACCCTGGGATGAGCAGGACTCTTCTGAGCCTAGCTACCGATTCAGGATGGACAATAGGATAGTTCCATGGGACGAACTCACCGGTAGTGACACCATAATGAATGAGTTGGCTCACCAATTACGTAGGTCTGGGTGGCCTGAAAGGACGTATGAAGAGGTACGTAAAGAACTTCTTAGGATACATGAAAGGTGGAAGAAGGTGGTGGTGCCGAAGAGTGAATCTTTCAGAAGGCTTTCAGCAAATAATCCATTATTATGGATTGAGGAGAGCGAGGACGAAGATGATATCTTCATGCCACCGCTTCCGGGTTCTGCATCTTGGAAGGGCAAGAGTTCTTCATCGTCGAAGGGCAAGGTTTCTTCATCATCGAAGGGAAAGAGTTCTTCATCGTCAAAAGGCAAGAGTTCTGCATCGATGGAGGATGACGATGATGACTTCATGTAGTTTTATGTTGTATGCTGTAAGTTCACTCGTACGTACCGTTTAATTTAGATGTAGTTCTATGTAGTTGTTTGTACTGTCTTGTTGTACGAGCATTCTGTTCTATCTAAATATGATGTTGTAGTTCGGATAACATAGTACTAAAATAGAGTAGGCATATGTCTCATACATAAGTACATAGTCATTTGTCTCATACATAGAATAGACATAAGTCTCATACATAAATAGATGGTAATGTCTGTACTGATAGATAGAAGCGTCAGTGACGACGTCTGGCCTGGCGGGGAGGCGGATCTGGAATCGGCGTCCATCCCCATCTGTCAAGTGCCCTAATGGGACGCGGTGCAATCTCAGACTCTTCCTGGTCATGCTGTGTATCCTGTGTGGGGCCTGGTGGAGGAATCGAAAACATGTTCATCCAGTGGGTGTCCTGCGACATCGGTGCCTGTATGTGATCCTCGGGATGATGATCACTCCCCCACGTATCATGTGATGCCGACATAGACGCATGATATCCATAGGCTCCTGCACAACGGAACTTTAAGTCATGAAGTCTGATGCCGCCTGAACTAATATTGAAAACAATAAATATGAAGACACACACCTGCTGGCTGTGACGGCTGCTCTGGCTCAAACACAAAGCTCGACGAGGGACCGTGGTGCTGTGGCAGTGGAGAAAACACGAAGCTCGACATGGGACCATAGTGTTGTGGATGCTGCCACGATGAACGGCCAGGTTGTTCAGGAGGGGGTGGCCTGGTCGTCGGCTGATGTTCTAGACGTGGACGTGGTTGATGTCGGTGCATGGAGGGACGCGGATGCTGTGGTTGGTGCTGAACAACGTCGCTTCTTTGGGTGCACGTGATAGCCTCGTAGACAGCCCGTATTTTGTTCTGCATCCGTTCCAAGAAGGGTTGTATGACAGGACGGTGATGAAGAAGAGGTCCTGACGACAGTGATCGTCCAAAGGTGGTCACATCGTTGTAGAGTTCGTTTGTCAAGGTAGCCTGCAAATTTTCAGGACGATTATTAAGTATGCACGCCAATGTATGTGACAACATTACTTAAAGAAAATATATCTTACCGCGTACTGCCTAGAGCCTGAAGTATCATAGCTCGGGTACGTATCCGACGGAGTAGGATTAGGTATCTCCTCTGGGTGAGAGTGCTCAAAGATGCGTAACCGTGTTCCGCTCATGTAGCGCCGCAAATAGAGATTGAATTCATTGAGTTCAAAATTATTATCCTCGTTCCATAGATTTGTGTTTGCTGTCTCCCATTCTATAACATACGGCTCTAGTCTTACTAGCCACTCAGCAGTTGTCCTAGTCACGCCCTTCCTTGTTGTCCTAAAATTGTGGTGTGTGTTCAACAATTACCTAAAGCTTCGAATGGAGTACTATGAAAGATAATGCAACATTGAAAAACTGGTTAATACCTGTGGATGTGGTCTGGCACCGGGTTCTCTATAGGGGGAGGCAGCTCCAACTGCAGAAGACCAAATTGTCTCATAACCCTCTGTTGTGCCATCTCCTCAACGAAGACATCAAAGATGATCTTTGATTTTGTCATCCAGTAATCTCTGTCCCTTGTGCATAGCACGGACATACCACCAGGGTATCTCGCTTGTATGGCTGCTTCCGTATAGGGCTGCCAGATGACCCCGGTGTACGCATCGAACTGCTCGTTCAATGCTGTGTATGCTTTCCTGGTCTGATCACTAGCAAAGCGTCTCTGTAGAAAACAAAAGTTAGTATCCGCTAGCATCGAACTATCTCTTGTGCAGGAAAAAGTTGCATTAAACTACAACACGATGCATACCTTGCGACGTGTCCAACACAGACCGAAAGTAGGCATGTCGATGCCGTCAACATCAAACATGGCGTCTATAGGCTCATGAACACGTACATCTGGTTGCCCTATAGAGAACCTCTCCCACGACCACAGCTGTAGGAATAGAGGGCATCCAAGAAGGGCTGGCTTTTTCGATGTAAGCTGGCAAGCATTGCACATACCTCGGTATGTAGCCGCCAAGACTGTCGAACCCCAACTCCTCTGTCTGGTCTGATCCGCCGTCTGAGCGCTCACTATCTCGAGTGCCATAGGGATGTAGAGCGCGCTAATAGTGGTGACATGGTTCTCTGTGAACATCACCTTCCCGAAAAGCCACATTAAGTAGGCCTCCAGGCTCCGAGTGATCTGTTCTGCAGTCAACGGCGCCTGGAAGTTCTGGATCTGCATTAAGAAAAGAGAAAGTTTAGTAAGCCGCAATTATTTTTTATAAAACCGTATGCACGATAACTTGAAGATAAGAGGTAGGGCAAATTACCCGGAAATTGAGCAACCACGCATACGTAGGCCCGTGATGCTCCCATACCGGATCCGGAGCACCCGGAAAAACACCGTGAAAACGTTGTGTAAGAGCTTGCTCCCAACCAGCCGGTGCGTCCAATGGTCCTATGGCATGATCTGCCAACGGTAGTCCGAGCAAAAGTGACACATCCTCAAGAGTAGGAGCCATCTCTCCCCATCGGAAGTGAAACATGTGGGTCTCTGGCCTCCAACGGTCCACTAAGCAGCTCAGCAAGGACCCGTCGATGGCGAGGCGTTTCTCACCCGGGATAGACTCAACCAGACGCGCGAAAGGTAAAAGGCCGGCCCATTTCAACCTTCATCATAGAACATTGCAGTTAGTGTCTCCCATTAAGATGCATGTCAGTGTGCAAATTAATAAAACACGTACCGCTGTAGCCATCTTGGGTGTATCCTCCAGTTTTCCTTAGGAGAGCGAGTGACCAGAGGCTCAAGCTTGCGCTCATACCATATCGCAGCACGATGAATCCTATCAATGTTCCCGTTCAGCAACCACAGTCCCGACATTCCTGCACATAAAAAATTCAGAACATAGTGCACTTAATACAAATTCAGAACATAGTGTCACACTTAATACAAATTTAAAACATAGTGTCACACTTAATACAAATTTAGAACATAGTGTCACTCTTAATACAAATTTAGAACACAGTGCCACACTTAATACAAATTCAGAACATAGTGTCACACTTAATACAAATTCAGAACATAGTGCCACACTTAATACAAATTCAGAACATAGTGCCACACTTAATACAAATTCAGAACATAGTACTGCTAGCTTAGGTTCTTCCTCTCCCTCTTACTCCTCTGTTTCCTCTACCTCCTCTTCGTCCCCGGTTGCCTCGTCCACGCCCAGTGACGAAAGTGGGACAATTAGTGTCCCTCTGGCCAAATTCATTGCATAGAATGCATTGCATAGTCGGACCTCCTGCTTCAGATTCGTCCATATCATTCCGGATGCGCTGACACTGCCGTCTGCCTCTACTTGTACGCATATGCTCTAGGTTTGGAATGTAACGCCTTTCAGCGGGGTTGACGGTGTTGAAATTACCCATGGATCGAAAACCCATCAGCTCACCAGTCCAGGTATTGAGGACAGACTCTTTCAGAAAATATGGAGACACAAACGATATTGCGTCCATTCCAAGCTGCCCGCAAGCAGCAAGTACATGTGAGCAAGGTAGGTGAAGCAATTTCGGTTTGTTGCATGTGCACTCACACGTTGGCTAGGCTTCATTACCAATTTTCACCTCATGCGTCCTCAACTCATTTGCACATCCAAATTTGTTATTGGCTAAGCGGACCTCAAATCTTCTTTCTTGATTACCGATGGCGACTACACTGTGTGACCTAGCTTTTTGCATCTTGTTGTCCATGTACTTTGTGACTCTTTCACAATACCGTGTATTCGGGTTGTTGAAGATATGTTGCTATGCTTTTTGACGTCTATCTATGAAATACTTGACGGTGCCATAGAAAATACACTCAACGATGGCTGTAAGTGGCAATGCTCGGTTTCCTCTGAGAACAAAATTGTATGTTTCCGCGAGGTTCGTTTTCATGACACCGTACCTTGCTCCATGTGTGTCATGTAGCAAAGACCACCTCTCCAGAGGCTCATGCTCTATCCACTGCTCGAAGGTTTTAATCGACCTCCCAAGCCTTCTCCTAGTACCAGGTGGGTCAAAGCCTGGCAAGTCACATAGCCCAACAGGCTCCTCCTCCATGGCCGCTGTTCCTGTTGCCAACTGTGCAGCTATTGCTTCAACATGTGCCCTCACCACTGCATCTCTTGCAGCTTTCCTGTCCCTCACGTGTCTCTGCGTGCACACATTAAGTCTGTTGCATATCAAATTGTACTTCCATAACTGGTTCTGCTTGCAGAGTTTTTTGAACAGATTCATCAGGTTCTTATTTCTGAACTGCGAGAAGAAATTAGCCCCCAGATGGCGCATGCACCAACGGCTCTGCAAGTCCTGCCATGGAACTTGTTCCTCAGGGCCTGGGTTTGTCAGTGTCCTTATCGCACTGAGTATACCTGCATGCCTGTCATGAAGGATGCACACATTGGGCTTCTCCTTCACAACTAATATTTTCAACTGCCTGAAGAACCATGTCCAACTTTCAATGTTCTCACTCTCCACAAAAGCAAAATGCGAGTGGGACGACTTGATTTTGGCCGTCTTGACCTATGGCTGTCAGGATCTGACCCTTGTACTTGCCTGTGATAAAAGTACCGTCAACACATATCACCGGTCGGCAAAGCTTCGATGCATACACCGAAAGAGAAGAATAGGCGATGCAGCATCCTCACAGTTGGGAACTCTGGCATGAACATGTCTTGGATATCGATATAGGTGCCTGGATTCCGCTGCTGTAGGGTGTGGAGGAGCTGGACAACAAAGTCATATGCATCAAAATAAGAACCAAATCTCCTCTCAAGCGCCGCATGCTTAGCCCTCCAAGCCTTTCGATAAGAAATTCTGTACTTGAACCTGGCAAAGACTTTTGTCTGGACTGCCCTCACTTCCATAGCTTTGCCCTGCACTATCTCATCGTAAAACAACCGAGCTATAAGCGTGGATGAAAGGTTGGCATGATCTTGAGGGATGCAGGGAATAAGACAAGTGTGATTAACTAAGTCACTTATCACCCAACTTGTGCCATACTTAGGGAGAAAACCGTGCACCCTAGCGGGACAATCTGCATTCTTGCATACCATTGTCAGGAATTTCTGACTGGACACCTGAGTTGTGAAAACCCTTTGCGTGGACATTGCCCAATTAATTATTGCATCCTTCAAGGCTTGCTTGTTCGGATACATAGCACCCGTTGCAATATTGTTCTGATGATATTGCCAGGCTGAATCATGTCCATCATTCACGGTCATTGCAGATGAGAAGTCATGATTCCACCATGCAGGATTCGGGACCTCCGCTGCATTTTCTTCTTCATCTGACTCGCCAGAATCATCGGCATAACCCCTTTCAACATCAGTGTCTTCTTCTTCCATCTGGTCCTGCATGTGCCCATCTACCTCGTCAGCGTCAACCTCGCCATTGTATTCACCATCGGCATTTCCCCCTTCTACCTGACTATTCTGCCCTGGTTCATAACCATAAGCATTTCCTCCTTCTACCTGACTGCTCTGTCCTTGTTCGTAACCATCATCTCCAGCATTTGACATAGATAGCCGCCTACCTACACTGCTCTGCCCAGGATCATTGCCACCTTGGCCTTCATGTGCAGTGACCCCCTTCACGATGGGACGCACTAAAGCAATAGGATTGCATCCCCTTCGTTCACAACCTTGTAACCACCGCACCCAATCGGAGTCTCGCTCTATTGGCCTCAAATAAAAGTAAATTATTGTACTTGACCGTGTCCACAATGCATGAACACCGACGGTGTGTGTTTCAGTATCAAGACCTAAACTTGCCGCAATCCATTCTTTCAACTGACTGACAGACCATGTTTGAGGTGCGCTCATTGGCACATCTATGTGAGTAAATTCACTCAGATCAGCTCCCATCTCAGTTGTTTGGACAGTACCAGGACCGTAGTAAAATCTGATGTTCACTACATGAGACATCTCGGCTCACCTATTTTTTTTCACAATGAAATACAATTATTAAGCAACAACTTAAAATACCCGCACTAACAAATATTAGGCACTACACATTCACATATTACCGGAGCAACTACAAATATTGACACTCCTAAATACTACACATCCACATATAGTCCGGAATATTATCGGGGCAACTACACATTTTTACACAACTAATTAGTTGACATCTAAATAAAATGCTCACCAGAACCAGAACGGGGAAATAAAATGCTCACCATGAAAGATTTTAATATTTCACTGACGGCCTATATTACGGATTTAACCAGAGCAACTACAAATATTGGCAATCCTAAATAGTACACATCCATATATAGTCCGGAATATTACCGGAGCAACTACACATTTTTACACAACTAAATATTTATGTTTACTACTCGAGCAAATAATATTCATATAGTCCAAATATTACCGGAGCAAGTACACATTTTTACGCAACCAATTAGTTGACATCTAAATAAAATGCTAACCGAAACGGGAAAATAAAATGCTCACCATGACCACCTAAATATTTACGTTTACTACTCGAGCAAATAACAATATTGCACGCAACTTCGAAAAATAAATGTTTGCTCAAATATACCCTTGAAGCGTGCGCGCGAACGACGAACGGCGGCCTTCAATCACCGGAACCGGAGCCGGAAACTCCACCAAACTCCCGCAGCTTCACCTCCACCACCACCTCCACCTCCACCACCGCCACAACCTCCACCTCTGCCTCCACAACCTCCACAAATGAGCTGAAAAAATGCTCCAACAAAATCTTCACCACAACCACCACAAGCTACCCCATTAGTAGATCGAGGTGTCTTTTGGCTCCTCTAGCTAAGTAGAACCCATTCACGGTGCCAAATCCGCAAAAAACGGGTCATTTTGGTGTATTAATTGGAGCTATTTCGGGTTGGAGAGAGGAGGAACCAAGAACAGAGAGATGTGCATGGTGGTGGGGAAAGGAAACGGGAAGGAGGAAGGAGAAAAGAGGCAGCGCTGGGGTCCGCTCCCTATCGGCCAGCAGCTGGCCGATCGGTCGGCAGCTGGCCGACTGGGGCGCCCGTGGCCCAGCCCGCACCGACAGCTCCCGAGGCGACGTGGCCCGGCCAATAGTCAGCCCACGCGTGGCCGATTGCCCACCTGTCGGCCTGCAGTTGGCCGAGAAGGCCCTGTCGGCCTGCAGCTGGCTGACTAGGCTCAGTCGGCCAGCTGCTGGCCAATTGGATAATATTTTCGAAAAATATTATATCAGCGTAATATTTTTGTAAATTAATAAAAAAATTTATTATTAAAAAAAATAGCGCGGAATCAATCTAGGGCTCTGGCGGAGCTGTTCTGCCGGGGACACTTCCCTCCGGGAGGGGCAAATCATCACCAACGTCATCACCAACGATCCTCTCATCGGGAGGGGGTCAATCTCCATCAACATCTTCACCAGCACCATCTCATCTCAAAACCCTAGTTCATCTCTTGTATCCAATCTTGTATCAAAACCACAAATTGGTACCTGTGGGTTGCTAGTAGTGTTGATTACTCCTTGTAGTTGATGCTATTTGGTTTACTTGGTGGAAGATCATACATTTAGATCCTTTATGCATATTATTACTCCTCTGATTATGAACATGAATATGTTTTGTGAGTAGTTACGTTTGTTCTTGAGGACATGGGTGAAGTCTTGCTATTAGTAGTCATGTGAATTTGGTATTCGTTCGATATTTTGATGAGATGTATGTTGTCTTTCCTCTAGTGGTGTTATGTGAACATCGACTACATGACACTTCACCATTATTTGGGCCTAAACGAAGGCATAGGGAAGTAATAAGTAGATGATGGGTTGCTAGAGTGACAGAAGCTTAAACCCTAGTTTATGCGTTGCTTCGTTAGGGGTTGATATGGACCCATATGTTTAATGTTGTGGTTAGGTTTATCTTAATACTCCTTTTTGTAGTTGCGGATGCTTGCAATAGGGGTTAATCATAAGTGGGATGCTTGTCCATGTTAGGGCAGTACCCAAGTGCCGGTCCACCCACATATCAAATTATCAAAGTACCGAACGTGAATCTTATGAACGTGATGAAAACTAGCTTGACGATAATTCCCAATGTGTCCTCGGGAGCTCCTTCTTCATTATTAGAATTTGTCCAGGCTTATCCTTTGCTACATAGAGGATTGGGCCACCTTGCTGCACTTGATTTACTTTATTTACTTTTTGCTCGTTACTATTTATCTTATCACGAAACTATCTATCACGTACTATTTTCAGTGCTTGCAGAGAAAACCTTACTGAAAACCGCTTATCATTTCCTTCTGCTCCTCGTTGGGTTCGACACTCTTACTTATCGAAAGGACTACGATAGATCCCCTATACTTGTGGGTCATCGGTGCCTCCTTATTACGCGGAAAATAATGATTCCTCCATCTGACAGCTCGGACCCACCGGATGGGCCACAATATTTCGCGGAAAAAACGTTTCCCCCTGACTACTGGGACCCACCAGCTTCATCTTCGCACGCAAGGAAGTGCGTCCGGGTAAAAAAAAAGATTCGCCCCCCTGACTGCTGGGACCCACAAGCTACACCTTCGCACGCAAGGAAGTGCGTCCGGGCAAAAGAAAAAAAATGATTCGCCCCCTGACTGCTGGGACCCACCAGCTACATCTTCGTACGCAAGGAAGTGCGTCCGGGCAAAAAACAAAAACAAAACGATTCCCCCTGACTGCTGGGACCCACCAGCTACATCTTCGCACGCAAGGAAGTGCCCGACAGTCGGGACCCACCTGGTCGAAGCGTACGTAGCGTTGTCATTCTGGTCGCGAACGTGTATGTACATATATACTGGTGGATGTAGAGGCGTGCACGTGTCGTAGTAGAGGCGCACACGTAGCATGTACACGTACGTACAGCGGCCAGGGTGCAAGAAAGAAAATATGGCCACGTATGTGTACATATGGGCGGGGTCTCGAACACCTACTCGCGCATAAGTACGGTGAGGGATCGTGTACATGGCTGGGTCGGAACGGAGAAACAACATCATCGTCGTGTTCATGGGGAGGCAACGGAATGCGTCGTGTTCATGGGGAGGCAACGGAATGCATCGTGTTCATCGGGAGGCAACAGAACGCGTGGGAGCCAACCGGCTGGGTCGGAACGGAATGCGTGGTCATGTTCATCGGGAGGGCTTGGACGGAACAGGCAATGGAAACGAGGCCTGGCGTACCGCAGAACGGAGGAAACGGCCTTTTGTTCGGCCGGCCATGTTCGAAACGGGATCCTGTTCATCGGGAGGGGTCTGGCGTACCGCAAAACGGAGGAAACGAACCTCCTACGGTCGAAACAGGGGTCCTGTTGATCGGGAGGGGTATGGCGTACCGCAAAACGAACGAAACGGACTTGTGTTGGAGCGCTACGGTCGAAACGGGGGTCCTGTTCATCAGGAGGGGTGTGGCGTACCGCACAACGGGACTCCACAGGATACTGTTCATCTCCACTGCCGACCTCCTCCAGCCTCCACGGGCTACCGTCGACCTCCTCCAGCCTCCACGGGCTCCTGTTCATCCAGCCTCCACCGCGCGCCCCTCCACTGGCTACTGTTCAACCACCCCTCCACACCACGGGGTCCTGTTCAACCACCCCTCCACGGGCACCCCTCCATCGTCTACCGTTCATCCAGCCCTCCACACCATGGGGTCCTGTTCATCCAGAGGAAACGCCACCGCTCACTGTTCATCCAAAACGCCCCGCAACGCTCACTGTTCATCCAATCGATCGGCTTCAGTTAGTAGCAGTAGCGAAGGAATCGCTCGATCGGGTTCAGTTAACACCCATCGATCTATCGCTCGGGTTCAGTAACGCGTAGCATGCAGTGCAATCGCTCGGGTTCAGTTAGAGCCCAATGCCTCGCTCGGGTTCAGTTAGAGCCAACGCCTCGCACACACGCGAGTACGTGTACGAGAGAAATGCGCATCACTCAGCCCCCGACCTCCCACCGTAACCAGGAACTCTCCGAAATTTTCCTCGCCCTCGCTTCTACCACGGTTTTTTCCGTCATGGACGGCCCAAAGAATGTCATGCAGCTGCGTCTCCGGCCCGCCCAGGATGAAAAGCCCATTTTTTATCATGAGTTTTTGTCATAGAAGTAGGAGCCCACCACATCTATGATGATACCGGGTTTTGTCACAATTATCGTCATAGAAGTGTCATATGTATGACAGAAAAAAATTTCGCTCAGCCCAAAATGTCACGGATGTGTCTTTTTTTTTTGTAGTGGATACTACCATTACGACCAGCCTAAGAGCGTGAACATGAGAGAGCAAGAATATATTAAAGAAGAAAAAGGCAGACACAGTGGTAGTAGAGACCGTATAAGTACAAAGCCACAACTATTAGATATAATATTAAGTAGCTTCATTCAACTGCCTTGTCGATCAACTTCATAGGCGGCACTTCACATGAACCCTAAAATAAAAACTATAACGTCCCTCCAAGGCTCAAAAGTAAAATTACGGATTATTGCTAGCATGACTTCAGTCAACATAGAGTTCTATGTCACAATATCATATATATACACCAAAAAATATAGCACAAAATGAATGCCCTGTTGTAATCTTCTTAACAAAATATATGTTTTTAGTTTTACGTTATATATTCCTAAGTATCAAAGTGAGGTATTATCAGAACATAGTTCTCTTATAGTCGCTGCATAGAAATGATACATATTGATGCATAATGTTTTGCAATTAAAGAACCGCACCAATGGCAGTCAGATGTGATAATTAAGTGATGTTATTAGTCATGTAAGATAAGGAAGACATGTTATAGATGTAAACAAATTGCTTTCTGGTCTTATGGTCTCCTCACGATATTCATCGGCGATCATATACAGAGCAATATAAATGGATTTCTGATCCAAATTGGTCATAGAAGCAGTCAACGTAGATGCATTAAACAGTAGAGATTAGATGTAGTCGACATAGATATCTTACACAAATTTAACATAGCATTATGTATTCCAAATTTATACATGACCAACAGAGTCTAGTGCCAAAAGCAAACAAGTTTTTAGTAGAGGCCATCCACACACAACTTCATAGGCTATTTAGGCAGAGTAGTAGACTGAACATGAAAAAACATGCACACCAAGACATTGTAAAACGATGCGCATGATGGCTCTTCTTTCCCCTCCCCTCCTCCCTTCTCCTGGCTCTCCCCCTCGACCGCGTCACCGGCCCGATCCCCCCTCCCCCTCCGGCGGCCCTCCCCCTCGCCTGGTTCTTCCTCCCTGGTCCTTGCTCCTCCGGCTGCGTCGGCTCCCTCCACCCCTCCTCCTCGTCCCTCCCCCTGGCTTGCGGCCCCGCAACAAGTTATGGGCACTGGCTTACGGCGATGACGGGTCCAACTCTGAGCCCGAGCTCCTGCCTAGTTCCCCGGATCTCCTCCCTGGTGCTGCGGCAGGGGCGGTGTTGGCGGCGCCGGCGCGAACCCGTTAGTTCGCCCCGGGTGGTCGTGGAAGATCGACCTTCTTCTCCACGTCGGATGGATCTGGTTGGATTCATGTTGGTCGGTCGTCGTGGGCGTTCGTCGCGTTGGGGCCTGCGCCCTCGCCGGATCGTGGGGTGCTAGGCGTGGGACCTGGTTCTGGTGGCCCTGTGGCGGGCGTATCTTGCTCTCCGCCGTCTGTGTCACCGGCTGTGAGGTCGGTGGTGGGGCTATGCTCGCTGTCGGTGGAGGCGGCGACCCCTCTGCCAACCCTAGATGGGGTGCCCGACCAGATGGCTCGTGGGCCTATGGTGTGGGACCACCGATCCCTCCTGGGTATGTTGGTCCTGTTGGACCACCCCCGCTCTCTTCCGCCTCTGCCTTTCCACCGCTTTCTGCTCTGGGCCATGGGCTGTGTTCGGCCCAATCTCAAACCCCTCTATCTAGCCCGGTCTGCTCGGACGCACCCGGCCTGGCTCACTCTGGCTATATATGGGTCCGCGAGGGCTCACTTCCCCCTTCCTACAGTTTCCTGCTTCCTCTTCTGACCTCTGCTGCCTCCGCTTCACCATCCACCATTTCCGTAGATCTATTCCTCCCCCACCCCTCTCCTACTCCTTTGTGGTCGTGCTGTCCATGGATCGGCCGCGTGGCTCATCGAGCGAGGCCATCTCTGGCCAGAAGCAACGGCGTGAGGGATCGGGGGATGGGGCCGCGGATCTGGAGCTCGAGGTGGCTCTTCGCTCCAAGCTTGAGGCCGGCCAGGCTGCACGCGAGTAGGTGGCTCGTGAGCATGAGGCCTGGCCGGCAGGGCCCGAGTGGCTCCAGCGCGGTGAGCGGGCTCGCTCTGCGGCGGCTTCGGGCCCGGAGGCTCCCAGATCTGGTGGCTCCGGTGGGGAGCCAAGGGAGGCTGCGGCGGCGGCTGGTGGGACCCTTGATTCCGGTTCTGGCTCTGCTCCCCGCCCTCCTCTTCCTCCTCCTGTGGGCCGCTGGCTCCGGCCCGTGGCGCCTGCCGGGCGCCGGGGTGCTCCTTTGGGTTCAGTGGTCGCTCGATGCAGCGCGGCAGTCCTGGGTCTAGTTCCTTTGGGCGTCAACCCCCTCCCTCTGGCCCTGGCGCGTCCTCAGCTGGCCAGGGGGCGGGATCCTCCCTCGCCTCGTCCCCCACCCACTGTCCTCCTCCTATTAACCAACCTTCTAATCCCAATCCCAACCTCACCTGCTTTGCTTGCCACCAACCAGGTCACTTCTAGTCCTAATGCTTCAATCCTCCGTTCTACGTCGTCTACAGGGAGGAGGGACACCTCACTGTGGACTACCAAAACCGCCGCAAACCTGCTTCTTTTATACATTATGGTAGCAGCCTCCCTGGTTGCTCCTTCTTCGCTCTTGATAACGAGATTCCACAGGTGGCTATTGCCCCTGCCCTGTCCAATGCCACCATCATTACTATCAAGGACCACAAGATCTCCCCCAGACTCTTCTTGATGAGCTGAAACTGTGGGACGACGGGGGTTGGGACTGGCAGGTCCGCCAGCTTTCAGATTTCGAGTTCGCGGTTGTTTTTCCTTCCAAAGGTAGCCTCAAGATGATCTCTTCCTGCACCAGGTTCACTCTCCCTCTTAACCAACTGGTAGTCTCTGTCAAAGTTGCGTCCAATGGCTCCAAGGCAATCTCCCCGCTCTCCGATGTGTGGGTTCTGGTTGATGATGTCCCTCCTGCCTTGCGCTCTCTGAGTTTGTGATGGCCTTTGGTGTTTTGATTGGCAAGCCAGTTATGGTCGGCCCTAAATCCCTTCAAGTCCTTGGCCCTGTTTGTCTCGGAATCTGGTGTGTCGACCCCCTCTGTCTCCATGGCGTCGTTGATGTCTTCCCATCGATTGATGGTTTCAGTCTCCACGTCCACGTCGAGGGTGGGGCAAACCACCAAGTTCCTCCTCCCCCCTCCACCCAGACCTTCTCCTTCCGACCAACACGGGGGGATGGTGATGGTGCGCCCAATCCGAGCGGGGGCTCCAATCCTCACTTCACGCACTCAGAATGGGATGGCATGGGCTCCGAATCTCATGAGCTCTTCAAGGAGAACGCTTAGTTAGACAAGTCTCAGAAGGGAGCGGCTGGGGATAGGAGGCGGCTACGACAGCCGTGGCGGCCTCTATCCTGACGGGTACGCTAGCCTTGGGTGTCTGCTCCAACCTTCCGATCCGCCAGGCTCTCCTTCTCTCTCTGGCATTGAGGACCTCCCCGTCTCCCCTCCTCATGGCTCTGTAGCCCCGCCCCCAAGCGAAAGTCGTCCGTTCGGAAGTTCTCGGCTCAGAGCCGGGCGTCGACGGGCACCAAGCAATCCACGGCGGGGCTTTGCCGTCGTTTGGAGGCTGACATGGGGGATGCTTCTGCTCCGCCTTCCTCTCCTCCAGTGGCTCGTGCAACGCCTATCCGGTCCCCGTCCTCCACTGCTCGCAAGAGTAGCCGGGTCCACGATAGTGGGGAGCGGGTTGTTGACAATATGGCTTGTCAGGCGATGGTGCATGACCTTCCTGCCTTAGGTATTTCCCCCCCACCCTACCCCACTCGTTAATGTTTCTTCTCCTTTATACCCGGTTAGATTGGTGCTTCCCTCCTACTCGGATGATCATTTGGCGAAGGTGCTCTCGAATGTGGGTATCTCCTTTGATTGTGGTGTTGGGCCCCCTTCTGTCATTCTTGCTCTGGTCTGGGCCAATGAGGTGGCCCAAGCCGCCTTCACCAAAGCTAAGGAGCTTGTGGTGCCTCCGCCCGGTCCTTCGGTTGTGGACAAAGGAGGATTTGTGGAGGCTGATCCGGTCAGTGCGCCTTCGGTCCTAGTTAAAAAGGGTGTGTCCAGACGCTCTAAATTCTGCATGGCACCCTGCAGGGCGAGCCTCCGCATAAAAAATCTATCATTTAAATGAGAGCCTTGTTTTGGAATGTGAGGGGTTTTGGCGCTCGGGGGCATCGAGATCAGCTTAAAGATGTAGTGAGAGGAGACAATATTGATTTAATAGGCTTAGTTGAGACGTTCAAAAGTTCTTTCTCTCCCAATGAACTCTCCGCAGTTGCGGGAGCTGGCATGTTCGATTGGAATTTCCTTCCCTCCTCTGGTCATTCTGGTGGTATCCTCATTGGCTCTAAACAAGATGTTTTAGATTTCGTGGCTTTTCACCATGGTATATTCTGGGCTAGCATTGTTGTGCATAGTCGCCATTTGAATGTCCTTTGGGAGGCCATGGTTGTTTATGGTCTGGCTAACCACTCCCTCTCTCCTCTCTTCCTTGACGAGTTCACTTCTAAAATTGAGTCGTGCACCATTCCCCTCCTTGCCGGAGGGGATTTCAACTTGCTTCGCTCCTCGGCACATAAGAATACCCCCAACTGTTGGGGAACGTAGCAATAATTCAAAATTTTCCTACGTGTCACCAAGATCAATCTAGGAGATGCTAGCAACAAGAGAGAGAAGAGAGTTCATCTTCATACCCTTGAAGATCGCTAAGCGGAGCGTTACTAGAACGCGGATGATGGACTCGTACTCGTGGCGATTCAAATCGTGGAAGATCCAATCTAGCGCCGAACAGACGACGCCTCCATGTTCAACACACGTACAACCCGGGGACGTCTCCTCCTTCTTGATCCAGCAAGGGGAGAGAAGTTGAAGGAGAGATCCGGCAACACGATGGCGTGGTGGTGGAGCTTGTGGATTTTCTACAGGGCTTCGCCAAGCTCTACAGAGGAGGAGGAAGTGTTGGAGGAGGGAGGGGCTACGCCAAGGGAAGGGTTGCTGCAGACCTCCCACCTCCCCTCTATTTATAGGGGAAAGGGAGAGGGGGGCCGGCCCCCTCCAGATGGATCTATAGGGGGGCGGCGGCCAAGGGGGGGAGGCTTGCCCCCCAAGCCAAGGGGGTGCCCCTTTAGGGTTTCCCCCAAACCCTAGGCCATGGGCCCTAGGGGGTTTGGTGCCTAGCCCACATAGGGGCTGGTTTCCCTCCATATTCAGCCCATAGGGCCCTCCGAGGCAGGTGGACCCTCCCGGTGGACCCCCGGAACCCTTTCGGTGGTCCCGGTACAATACCGATAAACCCCCGGAACACTTCCGGCGACCGAATAAGGACTTCTCATATATAAATCTTTATCTCCGGACCATTCCGGAACTCCTCGTGACGTCCGGGACCTCATCCGGGACTCTGAACAACATTTGGTAACCACATACTATTTACCATAACAACTCTAGCGTCACTGAACCTTAAGTGTGTAGACCCTACGGGTTCGAGAATCATGCAGACATGACCAAGACAGCTCTCCGGCCAATAACCAACAGCAGGATCTGGATACCCATGTTGGCTCCCACATGTTCCAAGATGATCTCATCGGATGAACCATGATGTCAATCGGTATACAATTCCCTTTGTCCATCGGTATGTTACTTGCCCGAGATTCGATCGTCGGCATCCCAATACCTCGTTCAATCTCATTACCGGCAAGTCTCTTTACTCGTTCCGTAACGCATGATCCCGTGACTAACTCCATAGTCACATTGAGCTCATTATGATGATGCATTACCCAGTGGGCCTAGAGATACCTCTCCGTCATACGGAGTGACAAATCTCAGTCTGATTCGTGCCAACTCAACAGATACTTTCGGAGCTACCTGTAGTGCACCTTTATAGCCACCCGGTTATGTTGTGATGTTTGGTACACCCAAAGCATTCCTACGGTATCTGGGAGTTGCACAATCTCATGGCCTAAGGAAATGATACTTGACATTAGAAAAGCTCTTAGCAAACGAACTACATGATCTTGTGCTATGCTTAGGATTGGGTCTCGTCCATCACATCATTCTCCTAATGATGTGATCCTGTTATCATTGACATCCAATGTCCATGGTCAGGAAAGCACAACCATCTATTGATCAACGAGCTAGTCAACTAGAGGCTCACAAGGGACATGTTGTGGTCTATGTATTCCCACATGTATTACGGTTTCCAGTTAATACAATTATAGCATGAACAATAGACAGTTATCATGAACAAGGAAATACAATAATTACCATTTTATTATTGCCTCTAGGGCATATTTCCAACACCAACTTCTCCTGGGCCCTTGCTGACGCCTTTAACGAATTCATTAGTGATTGTGCCCTCCGTGAGATCCCTCGAGTGGGCTCACGTTTTGCCTAGACAAACCATCAAATTTCCACCATTCGTTCGGTCCTCGATCGTGTCTTTGTCTGCCCTAACTGGGACACTCTGTTCCCTTTTGCTCTTTGAGGGAGTCCTGGATTAGGGGGTATCCGGCCTGCCAGACTGTGTACTATGTCCGGACTATTGAAGCGTGAAGATACAAGACTCAAGACTTTGGCCCGTGTCCGGATGGGACTCTCCTTTGCGTGGGAGGCAAGCTTGGTGATCCGGATATTATATTTCCGTCCTTGTAACCGATCCATGTAAACCCTAGCTCTCTCCGGTATCTATATAAACCGGAGAGGTTGGTCCTTAGAAGGCCGATCACAATTACATTCATACCATCATAGGCTAGCTCTTAGGGTTTAGCCTCTACGATCTCGTGGTAGATCTACTCTTGTACTACCCATATCATCAATATTAATCAAGCAGGAAGTAGGGTTTTACCTCCATCGAGAGGGCCCGAACCTGGGTAAACATCTGTGTCCCCTGCTTCCTGTTACCATCGGCCTTCACGCACAGATCGGGACCCCCTACCCGAGATCCGCCAGTTTTGACACCGACATTGGTGCTTTCATTGAGAGTTCCTATGTGTCGTCGCTGTCAGGCTTGATGGCTCCTTCGATCATCACCAACAACACTGTCCAGGGCGAGACTTTCCTCCCCGGACAGATCTTCGTGTTCGGCAGCTTCGCACTGCGGGCCAATTCACTTGGCCACCTGGAGCAGATCGATAGCTATGCCCCCGGCCACCAGGTCAGGTTCGGGAACTTGAACTACACGGCGGATATTCATGGGGACTTGATCTTCGACGGATTCGGGCCGGCGCCAGAAGCGCCGAACAATCACGATGAGCACGGCTTGGACCTGCTGTCAGACATTGTGCGAGATATCATCCCTGCAGAAGCCTCGGATCTGAATCTGGGGTAGGTCGCATTGCCTAAGGACGGAGGGCTGGACCCCGCCCCGCAGGCCATACCCTTGTCGGCGATCGAGCCGAACACATGTCTCACCCCCGAGGGAGCCTGTGACTCCGGACCCCCGGATTCATATCCGGATGTAGGTTCCAGTCCGTGCGCCCCCGAGCCCGCCAATCCTGGTCGGGCTCCGGTGATGGAGTTAACCATGGCGGACGTCTTTCAGCACTCTCCCTTTGGCGACATGCTGGACTTATTAAAGTCTCTCTCCTTGTCAGGAGACTCCGGGCCGAACTATGTCCGGCTCGAGTGGGAAGCCGACAACGACGGAATTCGTTGCCCACCCACCACCCACTTCATTGCCACGATCGATGATCTAACCGACGTGCTTGACTTCAATTACGAAAACATCGACGGTATGGACGACGATGTAGGAGAATCACAGGAACCACCGCTCATAGGGCGGCGGGCGGCGACCTCCTCATACGATGTATATATTGTGGACACTCCAAAGAAAACCAATGGCGGCGAGGCAACGGAGGACAACTCCTCAGGGAGCAAAGCAAAACGTGTGCGTCATCGGCGCCACTCCAAACCCCGCCACATCAACACCGGCCCCGGAGACGAAAGCAGTCTGGATGGTGCCGAAGAGGAATATAGCCCTGGGCAGCCTACCCTTAAGCAGGCCGGACTGGTCACGAGGAGATACTTGGAGAGGGGCAATTATACGCCCCCCTCTGACGACGAGGAAAGCCTCGACAATAATGAGTTCAGTGTACCTGCAGATCCAGTGGAGCAAGTTCGCTTCAAGCGACGGCTCATGGCCACGGCAAGGAGCCTGCAAAGGAAGCAAGAGCAGCTTAAAGCTGACCAAGATGTGCTAGCGGAAAGATGGACCAAGGTACTGGCCACCAAAAAATACGAGCTCGACAGCCCCGGCAAAGGGCTTACAAGGCACAACTGGCTACTTCAACTCGAGCAGGAAAACCACAGGCACGCACCCAAACGCCCACACATCACTACGGTCCAAGACAGTAAGAAGCATATGCAAAGAGGCACCCTCAAGCCTTGGCGCAACGACAACAAACGTCAGGTCAAGGAAATGGGTGGCAGGTCCAATAAATACCAGTCCGGTCAACGTACAAAGAGAAGCTCAAACCTATTCGGCCTGAGACACACGCTCGATCAACCATGTGAAATTCACGGTACTCCTAGAAGGACCGCAAAGCATACCAATAGAGAATGCAGGATCCTCAAAACAAAGCGGCCGGTCGCACGCTGGAAGCAATAAGGGAAGATGTCTCGTCAAGAGCCCCACACCCCAGAGCAGAACAGTACTGCCGATCGCCAAGGATCACATAAACCACAGCAAGTCAATTGCAATGCCTCTAGACCTAGTTGTCTGGGGGCTACATAACACATAAAGCCCACAAGGGTATGACGCCACGAAAAACATCTCCTAAAAGATGTAAGGCGCAAAGGCCAAGTTTTCTTGGCCCACCACTCTAACGGTTGCCTTCGGATAACCCGAAAATGCTACGCCAAAGAATAAATCTTCAGCACCTTCCCACCATGCGGAAGTTTTCCGTATGCTAACGGGAAAAACCACGTCGACTAGATTCCACGTGGTAAATTATTCAGACCAACTATCCGGACACCCATCGCGGAGTCCGCACTACCTCACGGTCTAACGGCTGGGCACACCAGGGCCCGATTAGGGACCCCGGGACCAACAACAAGAGGACACCCAGCTGCCTTCAAGCATTTCGCATTTGCAAACTAACAATTGATGCAGAATAGGACTGGCGGCATGGAATTAGCCCGGACACACAAAGGAAGGAACATGCAGGTAGAAGGCAGTTCGGATTCATCCTTGATCCACTCACAAACTCCTCCAGTCCGGCCCCAACAGGTTCTGCCAAATAACACCTCTTTCCATACATCATACTCATATGCATAGACATATCATCCTACTACAATGCGTAGACCCTAATAGCAATCACCGGCTGTCGTCTATCACCGACACCGTTTTGCCGAAAATGACAGCCACGCTTTGCGTTCGCCTGGTTGCACCAGGGGCTTCGCAGTACGGCAACAAAGTCTGACCACCTTTTCGGTCGCTCGGCACCCCGAACTTATAGCACTATATGCATCTCCTCCGAATCATGTCTTGGGTCATTGGTTGGGTTTGCCCGGCTCCCATGTTTTGGTACCTTACGTTCCGTTCTATTGGCTAAGGTAGCGCTGGGAGAACTACTGCGATTGTGTCCAGGTTCAGCCGGGCGAGAACCTCAGTAGAGAAAGTCAAAAACTGACTGTCATGATGAAGCGAGAGCCGGTCCGCTATTCGAGAGGTTATAAAATCCCTAAAGATTTATTCCGCACAACGCCATGATAAATGATGAGTGCGACGGATCGATATTCTGATCAGGCATCAATAGAGCCCCTAGCTCGGCCTTCCGAACACTAGGGGCTGCGCCGACCATACTCGAATTCCTATGGCTAAGTGAGAGTAATAAAGCCTTATAGTCCGATTGCCTAGTTCGCGGAAAGATACACCTCCTTAAAAGGACCCCACTAAGGGATAAAGAGTGTTCAGATATATCCCGAACACCTCCGTATCCTTTTTACGAGGGGGCAGAAGCCGACGACTGGCCAACTCTAAGAATTTGGATATAATAAATAGCCGCACTGGAAGAACATACATTCAAATAAAATATAATAAACAGGCAATTATCCCATATTACAACAGGCGGCACAAATGCCCTCAGGGAAATATGATGTCTTTAGCACAGTTGTCCGCCACAAGGCGGCCCCTTTCATTACACCTTCATAATACAACTCGGGCTTGCGGTGCTCCTTACCCTCCGGCGGCCCCTCAGTCATCAGCTTCTCTGCGTCAAGCCTCCCCCAATGCACTTTCGCACGGGCAAACGCCATACGCGCGCCCTCTATACAAACTGATCGCTTGATGGCATCAAGCCGAGGACAGGCACCCACAATCCGCTTGACGAGTCCGAAGTAGCTGCTTGGAATCGGCTCCGCAGGCCACAGCCGGACAACTAAGTCCTTCATGGCTAGTTCGGCCACCTGGTGCAGTTCGACCAGCTGTTTCAGCTGATCGATAAATGGCACCGGATAGTTCAGCGCCAGACTGCGACCAGAAATCCCTCTTCGCAGCCTTCTTCCCCTCGGTGCGGTAGAATTGAGCAACATCTGATATGCTGCGAGGAAGATCCGCAAAAGCCCCTGGAAAAATAAGAATTCAGCTTGCCGCATAGGATTCTTCACATTCCAACATATAACGAGCTAAGAATACAGAAGGCCTTACCAGCCGCCACTTTCCGGGCCTCCTGGATGTCCCACGCAGCGCCTCGGGCTTCTTCTCGAGCACCTTCTGCAGCCTCGAGAGCTTGGGCGAGCTCGGATTATTTCCCTTCTAGACTCTGCTCCAAGCCCTCGCTTTTCTCCATAGTTTCTCGGAGCTCTCGCTCAGCTGTGATAACCCTGGCCTCCTGTTTTTCATGAAGTGCCTGTTCAGCCTCAGCCTTCTTGTTGGCATCAGCCAAAGCTTTCTTTAGTGCCTCGTATTCGGCACCCGCTCCTAGAGCACACAATACTAATATTTTTCATTCTGCACAACCATTCGTTCGTGCCAACTCCAGTACAAATGTTTTCCACATACCTCGCTTATCTTCCAGTTGCTTCCTCACGTGGCCAAGTTCCTCCTCGGCCAGTGCAAGGCTCTGCTTCAGTTCGGACACTTCCGCATTGTAAGCGGTCGTCCTCTCTGCGGATGCCTGTTTTCACACAAAAGGGTATACGTCATTCACATAGGCTCCTGCGAGAGTAGGGGTTTTGATCCCCTTCCCGGCTCTGTCTCCTCCGCCGAACAGTGCATCAGGGGCTACTACTCATATTATGACAATTCTTCAAGGGTTTCCTAGGAAACATACCTCAAAAGCCTTTATAAGGCCAAGGCAGGACTCGTTCAGCCCGCTCTCGGCAAACTGAATCCGTTCAACCACCACGCCCATAAGGGCCTGATGCTCATCGACAATAGACGCGTTCTTCAACACTGTCGATAGACCGCCAGGCAGCTCTGCTCGAACAGAGGACGCCGGCGGCATAGGTAGGCAACCCACCATCGGGGGTGGCCGCTCGCTCGATCCCGGAACCCTAGAGGTCCCAGGGGCCGTATCCATCCCCGCGTGTTTGGCACCAGGGATATGTCCTCCCTGGTCCGGGTCTTGTCGAGATGACACCTCAGTGTCGCGCCCGGACTTGGGGGAAGGGGCCTGCGGAGGCGTCTCACTCGCCAAAGCGTCCGAGCCCAGTGAATCCTCCGATGAGGACCGGCCGGCGCAGGACCTTGCCGGACTGTGCAATATGTAGGCCACAGTCAAAACTACTATACCCAAAAACGATCCCGGACGCATATGTGTGTTCGGATACTTACGACTTCTCCCGGGGCTGGGCCCTGGGGTCCCACAACGGGCTGTTATCGGCAGCTGTAGGGGATGCCCCTAAGAGGGAATTTTTCCTCCTCTTGGGCGATCCGGCCTCCAGAGATGTGGAGGCGGTCCTCTTGCTCCCTCCATCAGAGTGAGGCTCATCCTCCTCTGCTTCCTCCTCTTCGTCCTCGGACGAAGGATCATCGCTGGAGTCTTCGGATTTGACATCCGAAGCCTCGCGGCGGCGAAGGCCACCACGGGTCTTCTTGACCTTCTTGGAGGCCTCTTTGTTTGGCGCCTTGTAAGGCGCAGGGACCAGCATCTTCGTCAGAAGGGGTCCGGCCGGTTCCTCCGGCAGGGGGGCTAGACAATGTAGCACTCCACCTTCTTTACCCATCCCTGAAGTTGCAATGAAACGCGATTAGGTTGTCTCCCGTATGACATGCCAACTAAAGCATGAATAGACAGAGTATGGCTGTGGCTTACCAGGCTTGGAGAATGGGATGATTGATACCCACGGTCCTCAGCGGGGCCCGGCCATGATTTGCCGGACTTAAAGAGCACCTTCCAAATATCCTCATGGGAGGAATCATAAAGCTCCCGAAGGGTTTGGTGCTCGGCCGGATCGAACTCCCACAGGGCACAAGCTCGACGCTGACAAGGGAGAACCAGGCGAACTAGCATCACCTGGACAACGTCGACGAGCTTGACGTCCCTGTCGACCACACCCTGAATGCGTCTGGAGCAGTAACAGCTCATCGGACGAGCACCAGTTCGGGACCTTCTCGGGCCAGGACGTGAGCCGCAGTGGAGCTCCGGATCTGAACTCTGGAGCTGCCGCCCACTTCTTGCCGCGTGGTTCGGTGATATAGAACCACTGCTACTGCCACTCCCTGACAGAGTCATTGAAAGCGCCTTTCGGCCAAATAGCCTTGGGCATCTTGCTTACCATGGCGCCGCCGCACTCGGTGTGTTCGCCACTCACCACCTTGGGCTTCACATTGAAGATCTTCAGCCATAGGCCGAAATGGGGTGGGATCTGGAGAAAAGCCTCACACACGATGATAAACGTCGAGATATTGAGAAAGGAGTTGGGGGAAAGATCATGAAAATCGATCCCGTAGTAATACATGGCTCCTCTGACGAACGGGTGGAGGGGAAACCCAAGCCCACGGACAAAATGGGGAAGGAACAAGACTCTTTCATGAGATTCCGGAGTGGGGACAACTTGTTCCGCTGGTGGAAGACGGTGGCCGATCTTCTGGGCCAGATACCCAGCCCTCCGGAGCTTCTTGATGTCCTTCTCCTGGACGGTTGAAGCCATCCATCTGCCTCTAGCTCCGGATCCGAACATCTTTGGAAGGCCTTTCTTTGATGGAGGAGAAAAGTGCTTGGGCGTTAGGGCTCGAATAGAGGGGAATAAGCTAGCGGGAGGAGAAGGCGTGGGTAAAAGAGAAAGGAATCTGACCTCCTTATAGAGGCGATGAAAGCTTTTTGTGCCTCCCCACTTGCCTGGTGGAACCCGTCTGCCTCTCACTCACCACGATTAGCAGCACGGTTAGATTACCCATATCCGTATTAATGAGAATCCCGTGTTAAGGGGACGTGATCTCTGCTTTGACAGGATGTGCCAAAGAAACCGCCTCGCAATATGCGCTGTAGCTGGTTGTGGGGAAACGTATCGAATAATGATCCGACCGTAATAACATGTCACGTCATCAGAAAAGGTTGTCAATGGATTGCATTTGTAAAATATCATCCTCTCTGTGGTGGCATATGAAGATTATCTCGCATATCCGAAGACGGTCTAAGTGTTCGATGATTACTTTGGAGTATTCGGTGGAGAAACCTGAAGGAAATATGCCCTAGAGGCAATAATAAAGTTATTATTTATTTCCTTATTTCATGATAAATGTTTATTATTCATGCTAGAATTGTATTAACCGGAAACATAATACATGTGTGAATACATAGACAAACATAATGTCACTAGTATGCCTCTACTTGACTAGCTCGTTTATCAAAGATGGTTATGTTTCCTAGCCATGGACAAAAGAGTTGTCATTTGATTAACGGGATCACATCATTAGGAGAATGATGTGATTAACATGACCCATTCCGTTAGCCTAGCACTTGATCGTTTAGTATGTTGCTATTGCTTTCTTCATGACTTATACATGTTCCTGTAACTATGAGATTATGCAACTCCCGTTTACCGGAGGAACAATTTGTGTGCTACCAAATGTCACAACGTAACTGGGTGATTATAAAGGTGCTCTATAGGTGTCTCCAAAGGTACATGTTGAGTTGGCGTAATTCGAGATTAGGTTTTGTCACTCCGATTGTCTGAGAGGTATCTCTGGGCCCTCTCGGTAATGCACATCACTATAAGCCTTGCAAGCAATGTGACTAATGAGTTAGTTGCGGGATGATGCATTACGTAACGAGTAAAGAGACTTGCCGGTAACGAGATTGAACTAGGTATTGGATACCGACGATCGAATCTCGGGCAAGTAACATACCGATGACAACGGGAACAACGTATGTTGTTATGCGGTTTGACCGATAAAGATCTTCGTAGAATATGTAGGAGCCAATATGAACATCCAGGTTCCGCTATTGGTTATTGACCGAGAATAGTTCTAGGTCATGTCTACATAGTTCTCGAACCCGTAGGGTCCGCACACTTAAAGTTACAATGACAATTATATTATGAGTTTATGAGTTTTGATGTACCGAAGGAGTTCGGAGTCCCGGATGAGATCGGGGACATGACGAGGAGTCTCGAAATGGTCGAGACGTAAAGATCGATATATTGGACGACTATGTTCGGAGTTCGGAAAGGTTCCGAGTGATTCGGGTATTTTCGGGGGTACCGGGGAGTTACGGGAATACGAGGAAGAAGCAATGGGCCTCATGGGCCAAGTGGTGGAAGAGAGGAGGTAGGGCGCGCGCCCCCCCTAGCCCAAACCGAATTGGACTAGGGGGCCGGCCCCCCTTTCCTTCTTCTCCTCCCTCTCCTTCCTTCTCCTTCTCCTCCCCTTCCTTCCCTTCTCCTAGTAGGACTTGGAAAGAGGGGGGAATCCTACTTGGAGTAGGATTGCCCCCCTTGGGCATGCCTCGTCCTCCTTGGCCGGCCCTCCTCCCCTTGCTCCTTTATATACGGGGGCAGGGGGGCACCCCATGACACACAAGTTGATCTACGGATCGTTCCTTAGCCGTGTGCGGTGCCCCCCTCCACCATATTCCACCTCGGTCATATCGTCGCGGAGTTTAGGCGAAGCCCTGCGCCGGTAGAACATCATCATCGTCACCACTTCATCGTGCTGACGGAACTCATCCCCGACGCTTCGCTGGATTGGAGACCGAGGGACGTCATCGAGCTGAATGTGTGCTGAACACGGAGGTGCCGTACGTTCGGTGCTTGGATCGGTCGATTCGTGAAGACGTACGACTACATCAACCGCGTTGTTATAATGCTTCGGCTTAACGGTCTACGAGGGTACGTAGACAACACTCTCCCCTCTCGTTGCCATGCCATCACCATAAACTTGCGTGTGCGTAGGAAATTTTTGAAATTACTACGTTCCCCAACAGTGGCATCCGAGCCAGGTTTTATGCGTTGATGTTATATGCACAAGTAGAACACAAGTGAGTTGTGGGCGCTACAAGTCATATTGCTTACCAGCATGTCATACTTTGGTTTGGCGGTATTGTTGGATGAAGCGGCCCAGACCGACATTACGCGTACGCTTACGTGAGACTGGTTCTACCGACGTGCTTTGCACACAAGTGGCTGGCGGGTGTCAGTTTCTCCAACTTTAGTTGAACTGAGTGTGGCTACGCCCGGTCCTTGCGAAGGTTAAAACAACACCAACTTGATGAACTATCGTTGTGGTTTTGATGCGTAGGTAAGAACGGTTCTTGCTCAGGCCGTAGCAGCCACGTAAAACTTGCAACAACAAAGTAGAGGACGTCTAACTTGTTTTTGCAGGGCATGTTGTGATGTGATATGGCCAAGACGTGATGCTATATTTTATTGTATGAGATGATCATGTTTTGTAACCGAAGTTATCGGCAACTGGCAGGAGCCATATGGTTGTCGCTTTATTGTATGAAATGCAAACGCCCTGTAATTGCTTTACTTTATCACTAAGCGGCAGCGATAGTCGTAGAAGCAATAGATGGCGTAAACGACAACGATGCTATGATGGAGATCAAGGTGTCGCACCGGTGACGATGGTGATCATGACGGTGCTTCGGAGATGGAGATCACAAGCACAAGATGATGATGGCCATATCATATCACTTATATTGATTGCATGTGATGTTTATCCTTCATGCATCTTATCTTGCTTTGATTGACGGTAGCATTTTAAGATGATCTCTCACTTAAAATTATCAAGAAGTGTTCTCCCTGAGTATGCACCGTTGCCAAAGTTCGTCGTGCCCAGACACCACATGATGATCGGGTGTGATAAGCTCTACGTCTATCTACAACGGGTACAAGCCAGTTTTGCACACGCGGAATACTCAGGCTAAACTTGACGAGCCTAGCATATGCAGATATGGCCTCGGAACACGGAGACCGAAAGGTCGAGCGTGAATCATATAGTAGATATGATCAACATAGTGATGTTCACGATTGAAAACTACTCCATCTCACGTGATGATCGGTTATGGTTTAGTTGATTTGGATCACGTGATCACTTAGATGACTAGAGGGATGTCTGTCTAAGTGGGAGTTCTTAAGTAATATGATTAATTGAACTTAAATTTATCATGAACTTAGTCCTGGTAGTATTTTGCAAATTATGTTGTAGATCAATAGCTCGCGTTGTTGCTTTCATATGTTTATTTTGATATGTTCCTAGAGAAAACTATGTTGAAAAATGTTAGTAGCAATGATGCGGATTGGATCCGTGATCTGAGGTTTATCCTCATTGCTGCACAGAAGAATTATGTCCTTAATGCACCGCTAGGTGACAGACCTATTGCAGGAGCAGATGCAGACGTTATGAACGTTTGGCTAGCTCAATATGATGACTACTTGATAGTTTTGTTCACCATGCTTTATGGCTTAGAATCGGGACTTCAAAGATGTTTTGAACATCATGGACCATATGAGATATTCCAGGAATTGAAGTTAATATTTCAAGCAAATACCTGAGTTGAGAGATATGAAGTCTCCAACAAGTTCTATAGCTAAAAGATGGAGGAGAATCGGTCAACTAGTGAGCATGTGCTCAGATTGTCTGGATACTTCAATCGCTTGAATCAAGTGGGAGTTAATCTTCCAGATAAGATAGTGATTGACAGAATTCTCTAGTCACCATCACTAAGTTACTAGAACTTCGAGATGAACTATAGTATGCAAGGGAAGACGAAAACGATTCCCGAGCTCTTCGTGATGTTGAAATCAACGAAGGTAGAAATCAAGAAAGAGCATCAAGTGTTGATTGACAAGACCACTAGTTTCAAGAAAAGGGCAAAGGGAAAGAAAGGGAAACTTCGAGTAGAATGGCAAACAAGTTGTCACTCCCGTGAAGAATACCAAAGCTGGACCAAAGCCTGAAACTGAGTGCTTACACTGCAAAGGAAATGGTCACTGGAAGCGGAAATGCCCTGAATATTTGGTGGATAAGAAGGATGGCAAAGTGAACAAGGGTATATTTGATATACAGGTTATTGATGTGTGCTTTACTAGTGTTTATAGTAGCCCCTGAGTATTTGATACTTGTTCAGTTGCTAAGATTAGTAACTCGAAACAGGAGTTACAAAATAAACAGAGACTAGTTGAAGGGGAAGTGACGATGAGTGTTGGAAGTAGTTCCAAGATTGATATGATCATCATCGCACACTCCCTATACTTTTCGGGATTAGTGTGATACCTAAATAAATGTTATTTGGCGTTTGCGTTGAGCATGAATATGATTGGATCATGTTTATTGCAATACGGTTATTCATTTAAAGTCAGAGAATAATTGTTGTTCTGTTTACATGAATAAAAACCTTCAAATGGTCATACACCCAATGAAAATAGTTTGTTGGATCTCGATCGTAGTGATATACATATTCATAATATTAATGCCAAAAGATGCAAAGTTAATAATGATAGTGCAACTTATTTGTGGCACTGCTGTTTTGGTCATATCGGTGTAAAGCGCATGAAGAAACTCCATAAAGATGGATTTTCGGAATCACTTGGTTATGAATCATTTGATGCTTGCGAGCCGTGCCTTTTGTGCAAGATGACTAAAACTCCGTTCTCTGGAACAATGGAACAAGCTACTGACTTATTGGAAATAATACATATCGATGTATGCGATCCGATGAGTGTTGATGCTCGTGGCAAGTATCGTTATTTTCTGACCTTCACAAGATGATTTGAGCAGATATGGGTATATCTACTTGATGAAACATAAGTCTGAAATAGTTGAAAGGTTTAAAGAATTTCAAAGTGAAGTGGAAATATCATTGTAACAAGAAAATAAAGTTTCTGCAATCTGATCGCGGAGACGAATATTTGAGTTACGAGTTTGGTCTTCAATTAAAACAATGTGAAATAGTTTCATAGCTCACGCCACCTAGAACACCACAACGTTATGGTGTGTCCGAACATCGTAACCGCACTTTATTGGATATAGTGCGATCTATGATGTCTCTACTTATTTACCACTATTGTTTTTGGGTTATGCATGAGAGACAGCTGCATTCACGTTAAAAGGGCACCATCTAAATCCGTTGAGACGACACCATATGAACTGTGGTTTAGCAAGAAACCCAAGTTGTCGTTTCTTAACTGCGATGCTTATGTGAAAAAAGTTTCATCCTGATAAGCTCGAACCCAAATCGGAGAAGTGCGTATTCATAGAATACCCAAAGGAAATTGTTGGGTACACCTTCTATCATAGATCCGAAGGCAAAACATTCGTTGCTAAAAATGGATGCTTTCTAGAGAAGGAGTTTCTCTCGAAAGAAGTGAGTGGGAGGAAAGTAGAACTTGATGAGGTAACTGTACCTTCTCCCGAATTGGAAAGTAGTTTATCACAGAAATCAGTTCTAGTGATTCATATACCAATTAGTGAGGAAGCTAATGATAATGATCATGAAACTTCATATCAAGTTACTACCGAACCTCGTAGGTCTACCAGAGTGAGATCCGCACCAGAGTGGTACGGTAATCCTATTCTGGAAGTCATGTTACTTGACCATGGCAAACCTATGAACTATGAGGAAGCGATGATGAGCCCAGATTCCGCAAAATGGCTTGAGGCCATGAAATCTGAGATAGGATCCATGTATGAGAACAAAGTGTGGACTTTGATTGACTTGCCCGATGATTGGTGAGTCATTAAGAATAAATGGATTTTCAAGAGGAAGACAGATGCTGATAGTAGTGTTACTATCTACAAAGCTAGACTTGTCGAAAAAGGTTTTTGACAAAGTTTAAGATGTTGAATACAATGAGATTTTCTCACTCGTATCGATGCTTAAAAGTCTGTCCGAATCATGTTAGCAATTGCCACATTTTATGAAATCTAGCAAATGGATGTAAAAACTCCATCCTTAATGGTTTTCTTAAAGAAGAGTTGTATATGATGCAACCAGAAGGTTTTGTCAATCCTAAAGGTGCTAACAAAATGTGCAAGCTCCAGCGATCCATGTATGGACTGGTGCAAGCATCTCGGAGTTGGAATATACGCTTTGATAAGTTGATCAAAGCATATAGTTTATACAGACTTGCAGTGAAATCTGTATTTGCAATAAAGTGAGTGGGAGCACTACAGCCTTTCTGATAAGTATATGTGAATGACATATTGTTGATCAGAGAGGATGTAGAATTTTTCTAGAAAGCATAAAGGAGTATTTGAAAGAAGTTCTTTAAAAGAAAGACCTCAGTAAAGCTACTTACATATTGAGCATCAAGATCTATAGAGATAGATCAAGAGGCTTGATAAGTATTTTTCAATAAGTACATACCTTGACAAGATTTTGAAGTAGTTCAAAATGGAACAGTCAAAGAAAGAGTTTCTTGCCTGTGTTACAAGGTGTGAAATTGAGTAAGACTCAAAGCCCGACCACGACAGAATATAGAAAGAGAATGAAAGTCATTCCCTATGCCTCAGCCATAGGTTCTATAAAGTATGCACTCTGTACCAGATCTATTGTATACCCTACACTGATTTTAGCAAGGGAGTACAATAGTGATCTAGGAGTAAATCACTGGACATCGGTCAAAATTATCCTTAGGGGAATAAGGATATGTTTCTCGATTATGGAGGTGACAAAAAGGTTCGTCGTAAAGGGTTACGTCGATGCAAGTTTTGACACTAATCTAGATGACTCTAAGTCTCGGTCTAGATACATATTGAAAGTGGGAGCAATTAACTAGAGTAGCTCCGTGCAGAGCATTGTAGACATAGAAATTTGCAAAATACGTACGGATCTGAATGTGACAGACCCGTTGACTAAAATTATCTCACAAGCAAAACATGATCACACCTTAGTACTCTTTGGGTGTTAATCACATAGCAATGTGAACTAGATTATTGACTCTAGTAAACCCTTTGGGTGTTGGTCACATGACGATGTGAACTATGGGTGTTAATCATATACATATATGATTATTGGTGTTAAATCACATGGCGATGTGAACTAGATTATTGACTCTAGTGCAAGTGGGAGACTGAAGGAAATATGCCCTAGAGGCAATAACAAAGTTATTATTTATTTCCTTGTTTCATGATAAATGTTTATTATTCATGCTAGAATTGTATTAACCAGAAACATAATACATGTGTGAATACATAGACAAACATAATGTCACTAGTATGCCTCTACTTGACTAGCTCGTTTATCAAAGATGGTTATGTTTCCTAGCCATGGACAAAAGAGTTGTCATTTGATTAACGGGATCACATCATTAGGAGAATGATGTGATTGACATGACCCATTCCGTTAGCCTAGCACTTGATCGTTTAGTATGTTGCTATTGCTTTCTTCATGACTTATACATGTTCCTGTAACTATGAGATTATGCAACTCCCGTTTACCGGAGGAACACTTTGTGTGCTACCAAACGTCACAACGTAACTGGGTGATTATAAAGGTGCTCTACAGGTGTCTCCAAAGGTACATGTTGAGTTGGCGTAATTCGAGATTAGGTTTTGTCACTCCGATTGTCAGAGAGGTATCTCTGGGCCCTCTCGGTAATGCACATCACTATAAGCCTTGCAAGCAATGTGACTAATGAGTTAGTTGCGGGATGATGCATTACGTAACGAGTAAAGAGACTTGCCGGTAACGAGATTGAACTAGGTATTGGATATCGACGATCGAATCTCAGGCAAGTAACATACCGATGACAAAGGGAACAACATATGTTGTTATGCGGTTTGACCGATAAAGATCTGCGTAGAATATGTAGGAGCCAATAAGAACATCCAGGTTCCACTATTGGTTATTGACCGAGAATAGTTCTAGGTCATGTCTACATAGTTCTCGAACCCGTAGGGTCCGCATGCTTAAAGTTACGATGACAGTTATATTATGAGTTTATGAGTTTTGATGTACCGAAGGAGTTCGGAGTCCCGGATGAGATCGGGGACATGACGAGGAGTCTCGAAATGGTCGAGACATAAAGATCGATATATTGAACGACTATATTCGGAGTTCGGAAAGGTTCCGAGTGATTCGGGTATTTTTGGGGGTACCGGGGAGTTACGGGAATACGAGGAAGAAGCAATGGGCCTCATGGGCCAAGTGGTGGAAGAGAGGAGGTAGGGCGTGCGGCCCCCTAGCCCAAACCAAATTGGACTAGGGGGCCAGCCCCCCTTTCCTTCTTCTCCTCCCTCTCCTTCCTTCTCCTTTTCCTCCCCTTCCTTCCCTTCTCCTAGTAGGACTTGGAAAGAGGGGGGAATCTTACTTGGAGTAGGATTGCCCCCCTTGGGCGCGCCTCCTCCTCCTTGGCCGGCCCTCCTCCCCTTGCTCCTTTATATACGGGGGCAGGGGGGCACCCCGTGACACACAAGTTGATCTACGGATCGTTCTTTAGCCGTGTGCGGTGTCCCCCTCCACCATATCCCACCTCGGTCATATCGTCGCGGAGTTTAGGCGAAGCCCTGCGCCGGTAGAACATCAGCATCGTCACCATGCCGTCGTGCTGACGTAACTCATCCCCGACGCTTCGCTGGATTGGAGCCCGAGGGACGTCATCGAGCTGAACGTGTGCTGAACACGGAGGTGCCGTACGTTCGGTGCTTGGATCGGTCGATTCGTGAAGACGTATGACTACATCAACCGCGTTGTTATAACGCTTCCGCTTAACGGTCTACGAGGGTACATAGACAACACTCTCCCCTCTCGTTGCTATGCCATCACCATGATCTTGCGTGTGCGTAGGAAATTTTTGAAATTACTACGTTCCCCAACAGAACCCACCTTGCAATGCCGAAGACAATACTACGCGCCGGACTCATCGTCATTGAAGCCTGGTTCAGGGGCTACTGAGGGAGTCCTAGATTAGGGGGTATCCGGCCTGCCGGACTGTGTACTATGTCCGGACTATTGAAGCATGAAGATACAAGACTCAAGACTTCGGTCCGTGTCCGGATGGGACTCTCCTTTGCGTGGGAGGCAAGCTTGGCGATCTGGATATTATATTTCCTTCCTTGTAACCGACTCCATGTAAACCCTAGCTCTCTCCGGTCTCTATATAGACCGGAGAGGTTGGTCCTTAGAAGGCCGATCACAATTACATTCATACCATCATAGGCTAGCTCTTAGGGTTTAGCCTCTACGATCCCGTGGTAGATCTACTCTTGTACTACCCATATCATCAATATTAATCAAGCAGGAAGTAGGGTTTTACCTCCATCGAGAGGGCCTGAACCTGGGTAAACATCTGTGTCCCTTGCTTCCTGTTACCATCAGCCTTGACGCACAGATCGGGACCCCCTACCCGAGATCCGCCGGTTTTGACACTGACACTCTTCTCAAAGCCAAGCTCATTGTGGGCTCTGATCATGCTCCTCTTATACTTGACGCCGGGATCCAAAACCCTTCTAACCCTCCCCGATTCCAATTCGATGCCTCTTGGTTGCTGACAGATGGCTTCTGCAATTTGCTTTTCTCTAAGATCTCGGCCTTGCTTTCTGTAGAGCGCCGGTCTTTAAGGCCAATGAGTGACTAGCATCATTGTTCCTACTCTCTCTGTAAGTTTCTTCGTGGCTAGGCCCGCAACCACGCGGCATAGGAGCGGAGGGAGAAGGCCTCCCTTATGAACCAGATCAGTTCCTTGGATATGGTCGCCGATGTGTTGGGGCTCACGGAACAGGAGTGGGAGTTGCGCTTATCTCTTGAGGAAAATCTGGTGTAGTTGCACCATCAGTCTGAGATCTATTGGCGTCAAAGAGGCACTGTGAACTGGTTGCTAAAGGGAGATTCTCCTACTGCTTACTTCTTTACAATTGCTAATGGGAGGCATAGATGATGCACGATCGATAGCCTTCTTATCAATGGGGTCAGAACCTCAGATCAAACCCTTATCATGGCACACGTTGTGGAATTCTTCTCCTCCCTCCTCTCGGCCAAACCTGACTTGGGCTTTAGGATCGCCCCCTCTTTCTGGAATGATTGTGATATATATGGTCTCCGCTGAGGAAAATGCAGCCTTAATGCTTCCCCTTTCTAAGGAGGAGATCCTGCTCTCTATCAATAAGGCCAACATCATTTCAACATCTGGGCCGGATGGCTTCTCCATCCCCTTCTTTAGGAAATTCAGGCCCCAATACCGTGCCCTTGTTTGTGCAGTGATCCAAGGATTCTGTTTGGGTACGGTTGACATCTCTAGGCTTAATTATGCTGTCATCACCCTTATTCCAAAAGTTAAGGGTGCAGACCTTATCTCGTCATTTAGGCCTATTGCCCTTATTAACAATTTTGTGAAATTCCCTGCAAAAGGCTATGCTTCATGTCTCATCCCGGTTGCTCATTGCATTCTCTCCCCCTACCAGTCCGCCTTTGTTAAAGGGCGATTCATCCTGGACGGGGTTTTATGCCTTCATGAAATTATTCATGACATTCGTAAGAAAGGCAGTAAGATCGTCATTCTAAAGTTGGATTTTGAGAAAGCCTACGATTCAGTTAGCTAGAACTTCTTATGACAGGTTCTCTTGGCAAAGGGTTTTGATGGTGCTTTTGTCCATAGGGTCATGTAGTTGGTGTCGGGTGGATACACTGCAGTGTCGGTGAATGGTAGGGAGAGCAACTTCTTCCTCAATTCCGGAGGCCTTAGGCAGGGTGACCCAGCCTCTCCTATCCTGTTCAATTTTGTCGTGGATGCGCTTTCCAATATCCTGTCTAGACCCGCGACGGCCGGACACATCTCCCGGCTCAGCTCTCACCTCATTCCAGAGGGTGTCACCCACCTCCAGTACGCCAATGACACAATTATTATGGTGGAGCTTAATGACGTTTGCTTATCCCATCTTAAGTTTCTGTTGCTTTTCTTTGAGGCCTTGTTCGGGCTTAAGATTATTTTTGTAAGAAGTGAAGTGATCATCACTGGGGTGATGTGAAGGAAATATGCCCTAGAGAAAATAATAAAGATGTTATTTATATTTCCTTATACCATGATAAATGTTTATTATTCATGCTAGAATTGTATTAATCGGAAACTTGATACATGTGTGAATACATAGATAAAACAAAGTGTCCCTAGTATGCCTCTACTTGACTAGCTTGTTAATCAAAGATGGTTTAGTTTCCTGACCATAGACATGTGTTGTCATTTGATGAACGGGATCACATCATTAGCAGAATGATGTGATGGACAAGACCCATCCGTTAGCTTAGCATGTTGATGGTTCAGTTTTATTGCTATTGCTTTCTTCATGACTTATACATATTCCTTTGACTATGAGATTATGCAACTCCCGAATACCGGAGGAACACCTTGTGTGCTATCAAACGTCACAATGTAACTGGGTGATTATAAAGATGCTCTACAGGTGTCTCCAAAGGTGTTTGTTGGGTTGGCATAGATCAAGATTAGGATTTGTCACTCCGTGTATCGGAGAGGTATCTCTGGGCCCTCTCGGTAATGCACATCACTATAAGCCTTGCAAGCAATGTGACTAATGAGTTAGTTACGGGATGATGCATTACGGAACAAGTAAAGAGACTTGCCGGTAACGGGATTGAACTAGGTATGAGGATACCGACGATCGAATCTCGGGCAAGTAACATACCGATGACAAAGGGAATGACGTATGTTGCTATGCGGTTTGACCGATAAAGATGTTCGTAGAATATGTAGGAGCCAATATGAGCATCCAGGTTCCGCTATTGGTTACTGATCGGAGATGTGTCTCGGTCATGTCTACATAGTTCTCAAACCCGTAGGGTCCGCACACTTAACATTCAATGACAATTTGTAGTATGAGTTATGAGTTTGTGACAGCCTGATTTTTGGCCCGTTCTTTTTCCTTTGTTTTCCCGAGGTTTTTGCGTGAGTTTTCTTTTTCCGTGGCTTTGTGGTCTGGAAACTGAAGAAGATGCCCTCTTCTTTGCTTCCAGAGTGGCTTATCATTCCCAAATCTTTCCCTAGATCCTGTCATTTTCATCCTAGCATAAATCCCAATATTATTTTTATTGGGAATATTCCTTTTCTATTAAAGGAATAACTCAAATTGCCCTAGGTTGTGAAGCAACCTATATTTCCATCACTCCAAACATTCCCAAATAATTCTCATAAATTGTTTGGGTCATATCTTGATCAAATATGGTAAACTTTTCATTGCCATGTTCAAAAATAATTCCCCAATAATTATTCTTCCTTTCTGCCCTGAATGGCACTTTGAGAAGGAACTGTCATTTATATTTTTCCTAGTGGATCCCCACCTTTCTGGTCATGTTTATATGACCAAATAATTGCCTCATGCAAAAGTTCAACTTTATTGGCCTAGCCAATCTTCCTAAGTGAATGTTCAAAGTTTCTGTCAAACAGAAGACTTTATGAAGGAAGTACTAGCTAGGAGTATCCAAATGAGTTGAACTTTTGCAACCTCCTTAATGTGCTCATATTAACCCCTTACACCCATTTGCAGCCCCATCCAATGATCTATGTGAGCACAGGAGCAAATCTTTGATTCTGGCAATATTTTCAGGTTGTGAAGCAAGTGCATTTTATATTGCTTCAAAAATCCTGATAAATTACCAGATCATTATTATACTCATGAAACATATGTCCACCCAATTTGGCATCATTTCATTGACCATTTGACCACCAAAATTATTTCAAGTTTGTGGACAGAAATGATGTTTGTGAAGCAAGTGCCATTTTGGCTTGTCCATTTGGCATGAGCTTTTTACAACATCTTTATATGTCCATATCATGAGGATTTGCCAAGTTGCATCCCATTCCATAACTCCATGTGAATGCACCATCATGATCTAGTTTTTGGACCATTTGGGTCAGTTGTGAAGCAACTGCAGTAAATCTTGGTCCATTTCCCCTCAAAACCTCCAAGATCATAGTCCCTCCATAGCTAAACACCCCAGACAACCTATTTGTCTTCAAGAAATTCCCTGTTGATCACCAGTGCATGGCTAAGTTTACTTCAGTAAACTTCAGAGCTCCATTCCAACACAACCACAGTGCCTTAGATCAAGCAAATGACCCATTACTGCTCCATCTTGGAAGGACTATCAGCTAGACAACGCTTTGGGTGCTGTAGAGCATTTAATGCCCCGGTTCAGGTGGTGACTATGCAGCTTGCATGCCTGTGTGCACGTTTCGTGCGCTGTGGCATGTCCAGAGCACCGTTTGTGCTTTGGCACCACTCCCCCTCATTGTCTTAGAGCCCGTGAGCATGTCTAGTGGCTGCACCTCGTCGTCGCCGTTTCGATGGACCCCTCCCCCCCTCCGGCAGCTTCCTCACCGACGCAAACCGCCGCGTACCCACGGACGTGCAGTGGCGGTTTGGATCTGTTCGTCGTCGTTGCCATCTTCCCCGTGCTCCTTTGGCCTCCTCCTCCCCGCGAGCTTCCCCCCGTGCCCTCCCCGTCGTTTGTCCCCGAGTTCATGCGCACGAGCACGCGTCCGCGGTGCTGGACACGCGTCGGCGGTGGTGACAGTGCGGCAGCTCCTCCCCCACCTATAAATGGCCGTCCCCAAGGCCGTCCGAGCACCCCATTCGCCTTACCTCACTTCCAGCTCCCTCCCAGCCTACTCGCGTGAGCTCTAGGAGCTCTCTGTGCCCCCCATTGCCACCATGGCCGCCGTCTCTGTCAAGCTCGATTCCAACAAGCTGAGCTCCCTCCCTCCTCCATTCCACCCCAGAAACCTCCCCTCAACCCACCAAGCCTCCCCTCCCCTCAACTAGTCATCGGAGTAGCTGGGGCCGTCGTCCCCAAGATCGACCGAGCCGCCGTCCGCCATGGTCCATGGTGCTCTCGCTCCCGCCCTCTTCGAGGCCCATTTAGTGCGGGGATGGGCGCGCCTCCGTCTCCTGATCGTTTTGATGGGTCGGGCACCGCCAGAGGTGGTCGGAGTCGGCCGAACTCATCGCCGGAGCGCTCGGCCCTGCCTCTGCCGTAGCTCGCCGTCGGGAGAAGGAGAGGAGAAGAAAAGAGAGGAAAGAGAAAAGTGGATCAGGTGGGACCCACGCGTCAGCCTCCCAGCCGCCGGCCCCGCGTTGACCCAGGTACGCTGACGTGGATAAGTGGAGGCGTAATCCAATGATTACGTCTTCGCTTTCTGAAAGCGTATTTCTCTATTACGCATTTTGTTTTTCTGTTCAGGCCCTGTTTGAAAATAATTTCATTACAGATGGGTCCCTGGCAGAAAACACTCCATAACTTTTTAACCGTAGCTCCAAATGAGGTGATTCCAAAGCCTACTTCTTCGTTTCGGCGAGCCTGTTCTATTGGTCATGCCTTTACTATGGTTTGATAGTAAGAAAATGACCATTATGCCCTTTCCCTTATTCAGCCCCCTCCGAGAGAGTACGTTTTCCGGCGATTCGTTCCGCGGGTTTCTCACACTTTCTCCCGGTGATTTCTTCCACCCCAGCCACAATACCCACTTGTAGGATAGTCATGCAGTAGCCATGGTTTTCAACTTGAATCTTTATTAAATGTTTGCTTATTGAAAAGATAGTTATCGTTGTTCCGGTGATGTTAGATTTGCATGCTCACTTTTGTGCTATGTTGTCATGTACTCTGTTATCATGTTCTACCTGCTAATATTTACTTTCATAAGTTTATGCTTGCTAGTAGTACATGTTGATGTACTGGTGATGTTCATGCTAGTTAGTATGCCATGCTCAGTGGATATGATTCATTTTTGATATGGTGGACAGTTATGTGATACCCTCATGATTATGTTGATATCATGTTCATGCATTTTATCATGGCTCGACATATTTGCATTCAAGTTAACCAGATTAAATTGAACTTGAACAACTGTTGGCTGAGTCATGGTGCAGCTGAATCGAGCTGACCAGTGCAAGCACGCTTGCCGGTATGGGACGGCCCTAACTGGGTCTATTTTTGTGCCTCTCGCCGGTGCCTCCAACGAGGGAAGGTTATGGGCGCGCGCTACCATGATCATGTAGGCGGATATAACCTTGTGTGCCCGTTGATGAGTGTATCAATCCGGGTCCCAGAGTGGATCGTGGCCACGACGGTGGTCATTGTGTCTTGAGGTAGACACGAGGCCACCCATGACTTAGCCCAAAGGGGAGTGAGTCGGAGTGGCCAGGAGAGTGTCATGGCAGTAGATCGGTTTTGTTGGAACGTCGTTGGTCCACCCGAATGGGAGTGCGAGGCCATGGGTTCCGTAGTGTGGGTACAATGTACTAACCTCTGCAGAGTGTATATTAAACCTATCGATAGCCGCGCACGCGGATAAGGGCCCACTCGGAAGTAGGGTACACCATGAGTCAACTGTAATAAGAATAACTTGATTAATGACAACTCGTGGTTGTGATCGATGTAAGGATCACGGGCCATTTATTGGTCGGGTTGTGATCGCCGTAAGGATCACGAGCCATTTATTGGTCGAGTTGTGATCGCCGTAAGGATCACGGTTTGAGACCAAGTGTTGGTCGTGGTTGTGATCACCGTAAGGATCACGGTGGTATTGAGGATACCGAGTCGTTGTATATTCATGATGTTGTGCGAGAATCGTGGGTAAAGATCAAGCTCCTTGTGGTCATTTACTGATTGCTACGGTATTGTTTATACCAAGCTTGATTTGATCCTAAGATGATCGTGTGATGTCCGAGGTTGGTAAGTGATGCATGTGACAGTTACCAAGTAACCCGAGCGGAATAAGTTGTGCATATAGTGTCATCATGTTGCATGCTAGTATTGTTGGATTAATATGTTCATGTTGTGTTAGCTGTATCATGTTCATGTTATATTGTTCTGATGATATCATGATAATCCCTTCTTAACCTGTAATTGCCATGTTGTTTTTTGTCTTGAATGCTTCTGGTTATTGTGAGCTTGCAAGTACATTCAATGTACTGACAAGGCGTGTCATGCCAGTTTGCAGGTCATGCCGGATTTGATTGCTTGCTGGTCGTGGTTTCCGTTCGTGCGAGCTAGGATAAGCGTTCAAGCTAGAGTCCCTATGGAGTGGAGTTGACCACCGTCGTCGTTGTTCCGCTGCTAGAGTTCTTCCGCTGCATCGTGTTGTTCTGCTGCTTGCATAGAGCAACAGTGGCAGGCGTAGTGTCGCCGTGCCGATGTAACCATTGTACCCAAATAGATTGTAATAAAGAGATGGTTTGTTCTATGCTAAGCAGTGCCGTATTCCAGAAGACTTCATCTTGATCTCTGGACTGGAATACGGGACGTTCCGGTTTTCTCTGAGCCGGGGTGCCACAGGCTTGGTATCAGAGCAGGTATGGCTATAGGACCCCCTAGACCGCGCGAACGTTATAAAGCGGTAGTGTAGACCCCAATTTGTTTGTTGCACTTGATTGCTGCATTTCTTTGTCGCATAGCATGCATATAGATTATTATTTAGTCGCTAACGGTTAATCTTGTGAGTGTAGGTGGTATCGGTTCCGACCCACTACCTATGCCCTCCTTCTTATCATGCCTGCTCTTCGGTGTGATGCGACCACATCATCATCCATGCCCTCCATCTCATTCTTTTGGCAACCCTTGCTGACCTTTGTTATCAGAAAAGGGCAATGCCATTAGACCCAGTCTTCCACTGTTATGTTGCCTTGTCATTTCATTCTTTGGACGGGTACAATTCCCTTCGTATGCTTGATGATGAGGTAGTAGTGACTTTTGTGTCTCGCTACTTGATCTTTAAGTCCGTCCTCACCTGTGTATCCATCTAGATCCAGCCACTGTTCAGCCAGTGCTTGGTGTAGCTTTGGTTACGCCAACACCTTCTACACATGGATATAATTTTCGTGCACGCCGCCACAGCATATTAGACCGCAATACCGGAGTTTCCGCGAGATTTGTGTGCTTAGGTGTGCATGCATATTATTGTGTGAGTAGCAGTAATATGTGATGATTGCTTGATTAATTATCTTAGTAGTATGCTTATGTGCTCTTGTTTTAGTCATTTCTTTTGTTCCTTTCTTTGGGCCATTGGTGTTACAAAGTTTTCCCCTATTAAAGTTGCTCGTCAGCCGACACCGGACCCGAAGAGTCAGCAAGAAATGCA
Source organism: Triticum aestivum (assembly GCF_018294505.1). Taxonomy (NCBI): domain Eukaryota; kingdom Viridiplantae; phylum Streptophyta; class Magnoliopsida; order Poales; family Poaceae; genus Triticum; species Triticum aestivum. The sequence continues at coordinate 498,601,814 of NC_057801.1, read as the reverse complement.
TATATTTGGAAATTCAGCTAAACAAAATGGAATTATCAGCAGACTGCAATGAAAATTGGAATATCTTGTCTGAATGCAAAATAAATCCTGGGTGGACCGTCAGTATCAAGTTTGCATTAGCGTGCACTCATCACAACAATAAATCGGCAAGAAGATAAATAGTGTGCAAGGTTGACAGAATATTATCAAAGGTATGGCTCAGATACAAGTTTAATTTTTCGTTGAGGATGATTTTGGAATTCGATGTACCGGGAAGCAAGCAAAAATATGGCATATACTCAGAAAGGAGGATAGTCCAGTAAAACCATGTTTCATACAAGAAATCAACATCAGAAATATTAAGATGGTATGTATATGTGGAAATCGGTCCGCATATCACAGTAAGAAGTTTCTGGTGTAAGTAACCCACTTTTCCCTCGCAAGATACCAGAGAAGCTTCCAAGTCAAGATTCATCTATCTTCCTTAGTATGATACATGGATGATTTTCCATACAAGGTACTCTGCCTTCTTCAATAAGCAATCGCAAAAGCTTCCAGCATAAGGTACTGAGTCTTTCCCCAGCAAAGTCTTTAATGGGGTAAGCTTCTGAAGCACGATACCCAGTCTTCTTCAGCAAGCTGTCTGATGAAAGTTTCGAGCACAAGCCAGCAAATATTCCTCAGTAAGACATTGGTACAAGGTAGTACGCTGTGAATTGACAGCATATGGCAGTGAATCCGAAGAATCAGATCTGCAACATTTTGGTCAAAAGCAAGAATCAGTCAGAATGCACATCTGTCTCGGAATCAGGTCCTCATATATATGCAATGAGCATACCATCAAGATCTTACAAGTCAATCGGATGGGGATCTGACAACCACATGAGGATGGTTAATAGAAGAAAGCCAGTATACACCGCAGTGTGACAAATGGTTATGAGGATTGACGACATCAATAAGATCCATACAAGTACTGGTGAACTGGAAAATGATCCTAATGAGCCCTTGTCCCCTTTTCTCCAATGACGGCACCATGCCTGTGATCTGAGCTGTTTCTAGCTATCCGGGGTGGATGCTGCTTTTTGTTTCTCTCTTTAACGACTATCACGAGTTCTGAGCTGTTTTTTAGCCGTCTCGTACAACTGTTGAGTTTCTTTTTGTGACAGTAGCCCTATAGCTGCTTTTTGGCTATTTTAGGGAGCTGCCACCTTCTTCTTATCGACCCGGTCTCATGCTCTGAGCTACTTTTCGGCCGTCCTGAGCCATGGTTGAGTTATTTCAATAATGTCCCAGATCTGAGTGGTAAAGACCGTTTTGGTGGCTACTAACTTATTTGCCAATTTCTTGCAAGGGTTTCGGAAGATCATTTCCCAACGATTAGAACTTGAGAGGTGTTGAACCTGCCATTTAGTGGGTTACCCTGTCAGAAAAACGAGGATAAGCTACAATTGCCAAAAAATTGCACCGACAGTACCTGTGGTCATACGAAGAAGCAATATGACCCAGCTCTTTCAGCCAAGGATCCACACCAAGAAAACAATAATGAAGGAGCAAGACCCGTGATGTATGAAAATTGTACATGACCCCCATGGTGCAGATTCCCCGGACAGTCTAAGTCAGTATTGATCCACATGGATAAGCCTACAGCATGAGTAATCGGCATGAGGAATAACAGTCTGGAAGCCTGAGTCCTCACTTGTATGAATCATCATGGATAGCCTGTCGTGAACAAAATTTTTCCATCAGAACCACCGTCATCCAAGTCTGCAGATATTATCATACATGCCAAACCCTTTATGCTGGCCATGTCAGGAGACAATCAAATATTTGGTACGGATCCAATACTCATGACAATGGAACCAGTTAAGATGATTCAGAAACTTCTGCGATGAGTCAGAATCTGTTAGGAAACAGATATGTTTTAACTCACTATTTGGAACCCAAAGGACCTGCATTTAGTGGAGAAACCCAATGCAATGAGTCAGAGCTTGAGTTTTCATTAGAAAAATCTGATCATCATTACATGAAAGGTTGTCAGTGCCGGGTGGCACACCCAGCGGAAATCACTTTTGGAATTGTGAGACGAACATATATTTCAGTCCAAATAATTAAATCACACTCAGCTAGTCAGCAGATCTAAAAAAGAAATTGGAGCTTATATAAGCATGAACAAGCAAGGTAAGATCTGTCAGAAGGAGGATACAGTGAATCAAACCACCCCAGAGCTAGTCAGATAAACATTTAATGGGAACAACAATAAAGGAAAAATGATACCGGAGTTGGAAACGGTTACCTTAAGTCAGAATATTCATACTAGTTCCCTGAGCAACCAAATCTCGAGGACGAGATTTCTTTAAGGGGTTAAGGTTTGTGACAGCCTGTTTTTTGGCCCTTTCTTTTTCCTTTGTTTTTCCGAGGTTTTTGCGTGAGTTTTCTTTTTCCGTGGCTTTGTGGTCTGGAAACTGAAGAAGATGCCCTCTTCTTTGCTTCCAGAGTGGCTTGTCATTCCCAAATCTTTCCCTAGACTCTGTCATTTTCATCCTAGCCTAAATCCCAATATTATTTTTATTGGGAATATTCCTTTTCTATTAAAGGAATAACTCAAATTGCCCTAGGTTGTGAAGCAACCTATATTTCCATCACTCCAAAAATTCCCAAATGATTCTCATAAATTGTTTGGGTCATATCTTGATCAAATATGGCAAAAGTCTTCATTGCCATGTTCAAAAATAATTCCCCAATAATTATTCTTCCTTTCTGCCCTGAATGGCACTTTGAGAAGGAAGTGTCATTTATATTTTTCCTAGTGGCTACCCACCTTTTTGGTCATGTTCATATGACCAAATAATTGCCTCATGCACAAGTTCAACTTTATTTGCCTAGCCAATCTTCCTCAGTGAAGTTTCAAAGTTTCTGTCAGACAGAAGACTTTGTGAAGGAAGTACTAGCTTGGAGTATGCAAATGAGCTGAACTTTTTCACACTCCTTAATGTGCTCATATTAACCCCTTACACCCATTTGTAGCCCCATCCAATTATCTATGTGAGCACAGGAGCAAATCTTTGATTCCGGCAATATTTTTAGGTTGTTAAGCAAGTGCATTTTATATTGCTTCAAAAATCCTCATAATTTACCAGATCATTCTTATACTCATGAAACATCTCTCCACCAAATTTGGCATCATTTCATTGATCCATTTGACCACCAAAATTATTTCAAGTTTCTGGACAAAAATGATGTTTGTGAAGAAAGTGCTATTTTGGCTTGTCCATTTGGCATGAGCTTTTTACAGCATCTTTATATGTCCATATCATGAGGATTTGCCAAGTTGCATCCCATTCCATAACTCCATGTGAGTGCACCATCATGATCTAGTTTCTGGACCATTTGGGTCAGTTGTGAAGCAACTCTAGTAAATCTTGGTCCATTCCCCCTCAAAACCTCCAGGATCATAGTCCCTCCATAGCTAAACACCCCAGACAACCTATTTGGCTTCAAGCAATTCCCTGTTGATCACCAGTGCACGGCTATGTTTACTGCAGTAAACTTCAGAGATCCATTCCAACACAACCACAGTGCCTTAGATCAAGCCAATGTCCCATTACTGCTCCATCTTGGAAGGACTATCAGCTAGACAATGTTTTGGGTGCTGTAGAGCATTTAATGCCCCGGTTCACGTGGTGACTACGCAGCTGGCATGCCTGTGCGCGCACTCTGTGCGCTGTGGCGTGTCCAGAGCACTGTTTGTGCTTTGGCACCACTCCCTCTCGTCGTGTTAGAGCCCGTGAGCATGTCCAGTGGCTGCATCTCGTTGTCACCATTCCGATGGACCCCTCTCCCCCTCCGGCAGCTTCCTCACCCACGCAAACCACCGCGCGCCCATGAATGTGCAGTGGCGGTTTGGATCTGTTCGTCGTCATCGCCATCTTCCACGTGCTCCTTTGGCCTCATCCTCCCCGCGAGCTTCCCCATGTGCCCTCCCCATCGTTTGCCCCCGAGTTCATGCACGCGAGCATGCGTCCGCGGCGCCAGACATGCGTCTGCGGCGGTGACAGCGCGGTAGCTCCTCCCCCGCCTATAAATGGCCATCCCCGAGGCCGTCCGAGCACCCCATTCACCTCACCTCACTTCCATCTCCCTCCCAGCCCACTCACCTGAGATCTAGGAGCTCTCTGTGCCCCCCATCGCCACCATGGCCGCCGTCTCTGTCAAGCTCGATTCCGGCAAGCTGAGCTCCCTCCCTCCTCCATTCCACCGCCAGAGACCTCCCCTCAACCCACCAAGCCTTCCCTCCCCTTAAATAGTCAGCGGAGTAGCTGGGGCCATCATCCCCAAGATCGACCGAGCCGCCGTCAGCCATGGTCCATGGTGCTCTCGCTCCGGCCCTCTTTGTGGCCCGTTTAGTGCGGGGATGGGCGCGCCTCCGTCTCATGATCGTTTCGGTGGGTCGGGCGCTGTCAGAGGTGGCCGGAGTTGGCCAGACTCGTCACCGAAGCGCTCGGCCCTGCCTCTGCCACAACTCGCCATCGGGAGAAGGAGAGAGGGAGAAGAGAAGAGAGGAGAGAGAGAAGTGGATAAGGTGGGACCCGCGCGTCGGCCTCCCAGCCGTCGGCCCCGCGTTGACACAGGTACGCTAATGTGGATAAGTGGAGGCGTAATCCACTAATTACGTCTTTGCTTTCTGAAAGCGTATTTCTCTATTACGCATTCTGTTTTTCTGTTCAGGCCCTGTTTGAAAATAATTTCATTACAGATGGGTCCCTGGCAGAAAACACTCCATAACTTTTTAACCGTAGCTCCAAATGAGGTGATTCCAGAGCCTACTTCTTTGTTTCGTCGAGCCCGTTCTGTTGGTCATGCTTTCACTATGGTTTGACAATGTGAAAATGACCATTATGCCCTTGCCCTTATTCAGCCCCCTTTGAGAGAGAATGTTTTCCGGCGATTCGTTCCGCGGGTTTCTCACACTTTCTCCCGGTGATTTCTTCCACCCCAGGCAAGCCACAATACCCACTTGCAGGATAGTCATGTAGTAGCCATGGTTTTCAACTTGAATCTTTATTAAATGTTTGCTTGTTGAAAAGATAGTTACCATTGTTTCGGTGATGTTAGATTTGCATGCTCACTTTTGTGCTATGTTGTCATGTACTCTGTTATCATGTTCTACCTGCTAGTATTTCCTTTCATAAGTTTATGCTTGCTAGTAGTACATGTTGATGTACTCGTGATGTTCATGCTAGTCAGTATGCCATGATCAGTGGATATGATTCATTGTTGATATGGTGGATAGTGATGTGATACCCTCATGATTATGTTGATGTCATGTTCATGCATTTTATCATGGCTCAACATATTTGCATTCAAGTTAACCGGATTAAATTTAACTTGAACAACTGTTGGCTGAGTCATGGTGCCGCTGAATCGAGCTGACCTATGCAACCACGCTTGCCGGTATGGGACGGCCCTAACTGGGTCTGTTGTTGTGACTCTCGCCGGTGCCTCCAACAAGGGAAGGTTATGGGCGCGCGCTGATAACCCACAAGTGTAGGGGATCGCAACAGCTTTCGAGGGTAAAGTATTGAACCCAAATTTATTGATTCGAAACAAGGGGAGCCAAAGAATATTCTTGAGTATTAGCAGTTTGAGTTGTCAATTCAACCACACCTGGATAACTTAGTATCTGCAGCAAAGTATTTAGTAGCAAAGTAGTATGATAATAAAAGTAACGGTAGCAAAAGTAATGTTTTTGGGTTTTGTAGTAGTTGTAACAATAGCAACGGGAAAGTAAATAAGCAAAGAACAATATGTGAAAAGCTCATAGGCAATGGATCAGTGATGGATAATTATGCCGCATGCGATTCCTCATGTAATAGCTATAACACAGGGTGACATAGAACTAGCTCCAGTTCATCAATGTAATGTAGGCATGTATTCCGTAAATAGTCATACGTGCTTATGGAAAAGAACTTGCATGACATCTGTTGTCCTACCCTCCCGTGGCAGCGGGGTCCTAGTGGAAACTAAGGGATATTAAGGCCTCCTTTTAATAGAGAACCGGAACAAAGCATTGGTCATCACCGAGAAGTATCCCGATTATTGTCACTTCGGGGTTGTCGGATCATAACACATAATAGGTGACTATAGACTTGCAAGATAGGATCAAGAACACACATATATTCATGAAAACATAATAGGTTCAGATCTAAAATCATGGCACTCGGGCCCTAGTGACAAGCATTAAGCTTAGCAAAGTCATAGCAACATCAATCTTAGAACATAGTGGATACTAGGGATCAAACCCTAACAAAACTAACTTGATGACATGGTAAATCTCATCCAACCCATCACCGTCCAGCAAGCCTACGATGGAATTACTCACGCACGGCCGTGAGCGTCATGAAATTGGTGATGGAGGATGGTTGAAGATGATGACGGCGACGTATCCCCCTCTCCGGAGCCCCGAGAGGACTCCAGATCAGCCCTCCCGAGAGAGATTAGGGCTTGGCGGCGGCTCCATGTTGTAAAACGCGATGAAACTTTCTCTCTGATTTTTTTCTCCCCGAATGTGAATATATGGAGTTGGAGTTGAGGTCGGTGGAGGTCCAGGGGGCCCACGAGATAGGGGGCGCGCCCAGGGGGAGGGGGCATGCCCCCTGTCTCATGGACAGGGTGTGGGCCCCCTGGTCTTGATTCTTTCGCCAATATTTTTTATATTTTCTGAAAAGTGCCTCCGTTGATTTTCGGGACATTCTGAGAACTTTTCTTTTCTACACATAAAACAACATCATGGCAGTTCTGCTGAAAACAGCGTCAGTCCGGGTTAGTTTCATTCAAATCATGCAAGTTAGAGTCCAAAACAAGGGCAAAAGTGTTTGGAAAAGTAGATACGTTTCCCCCAAGCTTAAACCTTTGCTTGTCCTCAAGCAATTCAGTTGATAAACTGAAAGTGGTAAAGAAAAACTTTTACAAACTCTGTTTGCTCTTGTTGTTGTAAACATGCAAAGCCATCATTCAGGTTTCAGGAAATATTATGAACTAACCATACTCACAATAACACTTAGGTCTCACAATTACTCATATTAATAGCATAATCAGCTAGCAAGCCATAATAATAGAACTCGGATGACAACACTTTCTCAAAACAATCATAACATGATATAACAAAATGGTACCTCACTATCCCTTTCTGAGACCGCAAAACATAAATGCAGATCATCTTTAAAGATCAAGGACTGACTAAACATTGTAATTTAATGGTAAAAGAGATCCAGTCAAGTCAAACCCAATATAAACCAATAGTAATGAATGCGAATGACAGTGTGCTCTCCAGCGGGTGCTTTTTAATAGGAAGGGTGATGACTCAACATAAAAGTAAATAGATAGGCCCTTCGCAGAGGGAAGGAGGGATTTGTAGAGGCGCCAAAGCTCAATTTTAAAATAGAGATTGAATAACATTTTGAGCGGCATACTTTCGCTGTCAACGCAACAACTAAGAGATGGCTGTATCTTCCATACTTCATGCATTATAGGCAGTTCCCAAACAGAATGGTAAAGATTTATACTCCCCCAACCACCAACAAGCATCAATCCATGGCTTGCTCAAAACAACGAGTGCCTCCAACTAACAACAGCCCTGGGGGAGTTTTGTTTAATTATTTTGATTTGCTTTGATCTTTTTGGATCATGGGACTGGGCATTCCGGTTACCGGCCCTTTCTCATGAATGAGGAGCGGAGTCCACTCCTCTTGAGAATAACCCACCTAGCATGGAAGATATAGGAAACCCTAGTTGAAACATGAGCTGCTCGAGCATACAAAACAGAATTTCATTTGAAGGTTTGGAGTTTGGCACATACAAATTTACTTGGAACGGCAGGTAAATACCGCATAAAGAAGGTATGGTGGACTCATATGGAACAACTTTGGGGTTTAAGGAGTTTGGATGCACAAGCAGTATTCCCGCTTAGTACAGGTGAAGGCTAGCAAAAGACTGGGAAGCAACCAACTGAGAGAGCGACAACAGTCATAAACATGCATTAAAATTAATTCACACCGAATACAAGCATGAGTAGGATATAATCTACCATGAACATAAATATCATGAATGCTATGTTGATTTGATTCAACTACATGCGTGAACATGTGCCAAGTCGAGTCACTCAATTCATTCAAAGGAGGATACCATCCCATCATACCACATCATAATCATTCTAATAGCATGTTGGCACGCAAGGTAAACCATTATAACTCATAGCTAATCAAGCATGGCACAAGCAACTATAATCTATAAATGTAATTGCAAATATGTTTATCTCATAATAAGCTGAATCAGAAACGAGAACTCATCATATTTACAAAAACAAGAGAGGTCGAGTTCATACCAGCTTTTCTCATCTCAATAAGTCCATCATATATCGTCATTATTGCCTTTCACTTGCACGACCGAACGATGTGTATAATAATAATAGTGCACGTGCATTGGACTAAGCTGGAATCTGCAAGCATTCAACTCAAAAGAGAAGACAAGATAATATGGGCTCTAAGTTAAATAAACAATCATGCATATGAGAGCCACTAAGCATTTTCAATATGGTCTTCTCGACCCCCAAAGGAAAGAAAATAAAATAAAACTATTTACATGGGAAAGCTCCCAACAAGCAGGAAGAAGAACAAGAAATCTTTTTTGGGTTTTCATTTTAATTTCTACTACAAGCATGGAAATTAAACTAACTAACTTTTTTTTGGTTTTTCTTAAGATTTATCAAACACACAAGAAGAAAACTAGAAAAAGAAATTTAAACTAACATGGATAATACAATGAAAGAGTATGAGCACCGACGACTAGTGTCTGAACATGAATGTAAAGTCGGTGAGAAATATGTACTCCCCCAAGCTTAGGCTTTTGTCCTAAGTTGGTATAGTACCAAGGACCTCTGCTACTCTCCCCGGTGTACTGGGAGGTGTAATCAGGATACCACTGGTTGGTCATCTCCGGATCCCACTGGACAGATGATGCACGATAAGGGTCCAGTTCAAGTTCCGGCTAAGGTTCAGGTTCTAGAGTAAAAGCTTGGGCTCGATGATTGTACACTACTTTCGGCGTGACAAGAAAATTTTCTGCAAGCAAATCAAACAACAGAGGCGCAGGCAAAATAATAATCTCAATGTGTTTCTTATTAAATCTAAGTTTATACAAGAGCATCTTCTCTTCGTTGTCAACAATAAACTTGTGTTCTACCATGCTCTTGTAATCTAAAATGTGACGCGACAATTTTGTCTCCTCTTTCTCATGGTGCCTAATAGGTATGTGAAAATGTCTAGCAAGACGTGAAGCATAGATACCTCCAAATATGGGGCCTTTTGTACGATTCAGGGCTAGCCGTTTAGCACCGACGTCACCCATACTAAAACTATTATCTCCAAGCAAGGCATGTTGAAGAATGATAGTATCAGGAACACTAAGGTTTCCACTATTTCCACGACCAATCAAGCATCTACTAGCAAATATGGCAAAGTAGCGTAAAACAGGAAAGTGTATGCTAGAGATTTTGCCTCGGAACCCTTCTTTGGCTCCTCTACAGCGATAGTATTAAGAAAGCCATCCACATATTTACGATGGGGTTCCTCTAATTCTCCCTCATAAGGTATCCTACACACCGCGCAAAAATTACATAAAGACATTTCTCTAAATTCATCATATAAATGAAATGATATTGCAGGCAGTGACTTCTTAGGATAATAATAAAAGTTTTGCATGAAAGTATTGGTGAGTAAGAGATACTGATCGATCCGGTCGTTCATGAAACCGGTGAGGCCTGCAGTCTCGATCAAAGAATAAAAATCTTCATGAATTCCAACTTCTTTCAAGAAATCATCGCATGGCCATTCACACGACTGTACTTCCGCTAAGTGGGAAAGATTATACTTGGCTTTTTCCTTCTCTTTAGCTTGTTTTCCCTGAGAGCCTTGGCTAGAAGAGCCCCTCAAAAGTTTCCTTAACATTTTCTAAAAATTTCTGAAATTTAGTAACTTCAAAATAAAAGTGAATAAAACCAAACAAGATTGAAAGCAACTACTCCTACAAGTGCCTAGAGCCTATATCATGCATTGGAATTACTTGGGATCTCATAAATTTAACATGCAAGCTCAAGAACATGGTCCCCTATGCAGCAAAAATTTGTATTGAATAAAGCACTAGAACAAAAACTAATTGGACCAATGGAGGCTTTGGAAGTTTCGCCGCCGCAAGCCTCTATAGCCATGAGAAATCAATCTAGACCCTCTCTGGCACCCTGCCGGAGGGGGCCATCATCACCGGAGGCCATGGAGGAGGATCCCGGAGGGGTCATCATCGCCATGAAGGCCAAGGACCATAGGGAGAACCTCTCCCCATCTAGGGGGGAGGCCATGGAGGAGGAAGCACAAGGGGGAGAACCTCTCCTCCTCTCTCTCGGTGGTGCCAGAGTGCCATCGGGAGGGGAATCATCGCCGCGGTGATCGTCTTCATCATCATCATCATCATCATCATCACTATCCTCATCTCTTTTACGTGGTCCACAGTCCTGCGCCCCGCTGTAATCCCTACTTGAACATCGTGCTTTATGCCACATATTATGATCCAATGATGTGTTGCCATCCTATGATGTTTTGTGTAGATATCCTTTGTCTTTGGGTTGATTGATGATCTAGATTGGTATGAGTTGTATGTTTTATTTTGGTGCTATCCTATTGTGCCCTCTGTGTCGTGCAAGCGTGAGGGATTCCCGCTGTAGGGTGTTACAATACATTCATGATTCTCTTATAGTGGGTTTCTTGAGTGACAGAAGCATAAACCCGAGTAAGGGGGTTGTTGCGTATGGGATAAAGGGGACTTGATGCTTTAATGCTATGGTTGGGTTTTACCTTAATGATCTTTAGTAGTTGCGGATGCTTGCTAGAGTTCTAATCATAAGTGCATATGATCCAAGAAGAGAAAGTATGTTAGCTTATGCCTCTCCCTCATTTGAAATTGCAATAGTGATTACCGGTCTTGTTAACAATTGCCTAGGATAATTCCGCACACCGACCCATCATTATTCCACACTCTCTATTTATAATATTTAGTAATATATTCTAAATTTATGATAACAGCACCTACTTTTATATTTTAGCTCTTCGATATCATACAAAGTTATCCTCTTCATACCCACAACGTAGTTTTATTTCTCGTTTCTAGTTGGAAGCAAACATTCGATGTACGTAGAGTCGTATCAGTGGCAGATAGGACTTGAGAGAATATTGATCTTGCCTTTAGCTCCTTGTGGGTTCGACACTCCATGCTTATCACTTCCACCTTTGGAAATTGCTACGATGATTCCCTGCACTTGGGGATTATCAGTGAGGTTGCAGCAAGCGGCTAAGCAATGCATGGTGGCTAACTTACGAGTACAAGAGGATGAGCAACTACGCAAACGGTTGCAAACTAGTAATGATCAAGAAGTGATCCTGGACTACTTACGTTCAAATATAACCCAACCATGTTCTTTTCTTGAGCTCATTTGAAAGGAGACCATCACAGTTATGCACACGGTTGGTGTATTTAAATTGAGTTTAGTTCAAGTCCACTATAACCGGATATTAACAAATTCCCATCTGCACTACAAAAAAAAAAGACACATCCATGACATTTTGGGCCGAACGAATTTTTTTCTGTCATACTTATGACACTTCTATGACGATAATTGTGACAAAACCCGGTACCATCGTAGATGTGGTGGGATCCTACTTCTATGACAAAAAATCATGACAGAAAATGGGCTTTTCGTCCTGGGCGGGCCGGAGACGCAGCTGCATGACATTCTTTGGGCCGTCCATGACGGAAAAAACCGTGGTAGAAGTGAGGGCGAGGAAAATATCAGGGTGTTCCCGGTTACGGTGGGTGGTCGGGGCCGAGCGATGCACGTTTCTCTTGTACACATACGCAAGTGTGTGCGAGGTGTTGGGCTCTAACTGAACCCGAGCGGTTGCACTGTAGGCTACGCGTTACTGAACCCGAGCGATCGATCGATGGCTGTTAACTGAACCTGATCGAGCGACTCCTTCGCTACTGATGCTAACTGAAGCTGATTGATGTTGCCTCTGGATGAACAGTGAGCGTTGCAAGGGGTTTGGATGAACTGTGAGCGGTGGGGGTGGATGAACAGGACCCCGTGGTGTTGCCTCTGGATGAACAGGACCCCGATCGATCGAGCCGGTTGGGGCTGGATGAAGAGGACCCCGTGGAGGGCTGGAGGGCTGGACGAACAGTAGACGGTGGAGGGGTGGATGAACAGTAGCCCGTGGAGGGGTGGTTGAACAGGAGCCCGTGGAGAGAGGTGGTTGAATAGTAGCCGGTGGAGTAGCGCACGATGGAGGCTGGATGAACAGGAGCCCGTGCATGAACAGTCGCAGGTGGAGGCTGGAGGAGGTCGATGGTGGATGAACAGTAGCCTGTGGAGGCTGGATGAGGTCGACGGTGTAGATGAACAGTATCCCGTGGAGTCCCATTTTGCGGTACGCCACACCCCTCCCGATGAACAGGACCCCCGTTGCGACCATAGCACTCCAACACAAGTCCGTTTCCTCCGTTTTGCAGTACGCCACACTCCTCCCGATGAACATGACCCCGTTTTGACTGTAGGAGGTCCAACACAAGTTTGTTTCCTCTGTTTTGCGGTACGCTAGACCCCTCCCAATGAACAGGATCCGTTTCGAATGTGGCCGGTCGAACACAAGGCCGTTTCCATCGCCTGTTTCGTCCAAGCCGGTTGGCTCCCATGCGTTCCGTTGCCTCCTGATGAACACGACCCATTCCGTTGCCTCCCGATGAACACGACGCATTCTGTTGCCTCCCCATGAACACGATGACGTCGCAGTTTCTCCATTCCGACCCAGCCATGTACACGAGCCCTGGCCATACGTATGCGTGAGTAGGCGTTCAAGACCCCACCCATATGTACGTACGTGGCCGTATTTTCTTTCTTGCACCCTGGCCGTTGTACGTACGTGTACATGCTACGTGCGCGCCTCTACTACTACACGTGCGCGCCTCTACTACAACACGTGCATGCCTCTACATCGACCAGTATGTACGTACACGTTCGCGACCAGAATGACAACGCTACGTAAGCTTCAACCAGGTGGGTCCCGACTTTCAGGCACTTCCTTGCATGCGAAGATGTAGCTGGTGGGTCCCAACAGTCAGGGGGCGAATTGTTTTTTTGCCCGGACGCACTTCCTTGCGTGCGAAGGTGTAGCTGGTGGGTCCCAACAGTCAGGGGGGAAACGTTTTTTCGCAAAATACGGTGGCCCGTCTGATGGGTCCCTGCTGTCAGGTGGAGGAATACTTATTTTGCGCGTAATAAGGAGGCACTTCCTTGCGGCCACCGTGGACCCAGCTGTCAGCCTCTCCACGTACAGTACTCTTCCGATGGAAGTCGTTCCTTGACCACGTTGACCACACCGTGCGGAGAGCACCGGGGCGGTGGACGACGGTGAGGCCTAGGAAGGGGACGAGGAGGAGCCGGGGAAGACGCGGCAGTGGATGCGCATGCGGAGAGGAGTACGAGGGTTCACTGGTTTGGCTGTGGTGTGAGACTGCCGTCGCTGCAGAATAACAGGGGGTGTGGGTGAGTGGAGGGATGGCCTGGCCAGTGGTGGGAGTAGTATGGGGGCGGTGAGGCCTCTGCGACAGCACAGCCGGCCACGGGAGGCAGGAGCAGGCGGCACGACCGGCGCTGCTTTGGGCGGTTGGAGCAAGGAGACCAGAGGTTGAAGAAGCACTATGGCCGTTGGATGGACATCATACGGTCACTGGAGTATTGACTAAGTTGACAAAGCCCTCCGTCCCCGTCAACTTAGTAGGCCCACAAGTCAGCCACACAATATGGTGCACTACAGGAATCTGCTACTTTGCCATCTGCCACTGTGGACGGCAAAGGCATGGATGGCGGACGGCAAAGGTCTTTGCCGTCGGCTGCGGACGGCAAAAGTGGATGGCAATGTAAGGGACGGCAAAGAGCTACATTGCCGTCCACTTCGGGCGGCTGACGGCAAAGGGTCCTTTGCCATCAGCTGCCGACGGCAAAGAATGCTGACGACAATAATTACGCTGTTACTCCGTTAGGTGGTTAACGGTAAGCCTTTGCCGTCCGCCGTTGTAGGCAAAGTTTTTTTCCTCTTTGCCGTCCGCCGCTGTAGGCAAAGTTTTTTTCCTCTTTGCCGTCAGCCACTGTTGGCAAACTGACCAAATAGGTCAGCCTCCCAGGAAGCACAGTTGCCTGCCACGTGGCCTCTTTGCCGTCCGCTGCTGATGGCAAAGAGCCCTTTGCCGTCGGTGGCAGACGGCAAAGAGCCTGCATATTGTCTCTTTTTTTCTGTTTTTTTAAATCCAACAATTTTCACATCAAATATATATGACATATATAGATATATTTCACAGGGCTATTTAACAGCACATAAGTTTCATCGTACATACATATATAGTTCCATCCACTCATACATAGCAAGTTGCACATACACATAAGTTGCAACCATTAGGAGGTTGCACATACATATTACAATGCAAAGTTTCATCAAGATAGCAAGTTCCATCGTAGCATACACATAAGTTGCAACCATTAGAAGAATACTAGAAGAGAATGAAATAAAAAACAAGCACTCCATAGCAAGCTAGCTTCCGAGAAGTGAATGAAATCTACAAAATGGCAAATAAGAAAGTTAGGAAAAGGTGACTAGAAGAAGAAGACTAGAAGAAGAAGCACGCCATCGTTTGTGAGGTAACTTAGGTGAAATGGATCGTTTATGAGCTAACTTAGGTAAAATGCATCATTTTAGAGCTAATGTAGGTAAAATGGATCGTTTATGAGCTAACTAAGCTAATTATGCCGTTTTTTACATAAGTAAGGTAAGTACATGTCATTATTGAGCAAACCTAGTTAACTAAGCATATTATAACTAACTTAGGTCATTTTGGAGGAAACAAAGCTAAGTATAGATCGTTTTAGAGCTAACTTAGGTAAAATGGCTGGTTTTGGAGGTCAGTAAGCTTATTAAGTCATTTTGCAGGAAAAGAAGCTAACTCTAGGTCATTAAGGTAAGCATATTGGATGAAATAAAGCTAAGTCTAGGTCTTTATGCATTTGTTAAGCAAAAAACTAGAGAAACTTACCTTGATCATGGAGGTGTGGGAGCGGGCTGGCTCATGCCAGTAGCTGGAGAAGGATCGTGTGATGCTTGTGTGGAGTTACGCTGCACCAAAGATCATTTCCAATGTTTCGTTAGCATGATGACACTCAAATGTTAAGACTAGCAAGTAACGTCCATTCAAATTAAACTCACCGTGGTCTCAGGAGCAATCTCTGGATCAATGGCTATGGAGCCATGGGACTCCCCCACTAGATATCATCACCTGCTCTGGATTGTAGGGGATCTGGCTCGGGTTAAACTCCTCCCCTTTCCTCGCCTTCCCCTTGACTTGCTTGTAAGAGGCAGTGTGGGCCATGGCATACAGGTCGTACCCCTCTGGCACCTTATCCGTCTTATTGTAGCATGCCTGAAAGAGAGAAACAAAGTAAATTAGTAATTAAAGGGCTCAAGCTAGCATGATGAATGAATTGCATTAATCATGAAGCAAACCACATTACCCAATTCCGCCCGAACTGATATAAGCTGGAGCTACCTTGATGGTGTGGCACACCTTCAATTTGGGCACGTTTGTCCTTGGCCTCAGTCGGCTCCCCTTCCATCTTTCAACACCTGCCATGACAAAGAGTAAACGAAATTAGTACAACATAAAAAAATACCGACATGAATAATAATATGTATATCACTTAAGTGTATCATCATCAAGTACAACATAAAAAAATTGAATACCTGACACTACTAATAATCTCGATCAGTATCATCAATAAATGCATAATCATCATCATCACTATAATCAATGACGGGCTCATAGGGTTCAGTGGCATCAACATGTGGAAGGCCACCTTTACGTAATCGGTCAAGCATTGAGAGGTCTTCCGCAGCAGTAACCTCTTCTTGTTCCGGCTCTTCTTGTTCCTCCTCTGGGGTGATGTGGGATTCACTGTCGCTGTCTACTTCAATGTTTTGGGGTGAAGTATACCGGTTCTTGAAACGCTTTTTGGAAAGACGTGTCTCTTGGAAGAATTCTCCTTCATATGTGTCTGGGTTAATGTGAGGTTCATAATCCTCTTCCTTTGGGGGAGATAGTCTAGCACGTGGCGGCACTTCATAAACGACATCCCAACCTTTCAGATTTGGATTAGTTTGGCAGGCCCAGGGTAGATAGAATACTTGGGTCGCCTGTTGAGCCATAATATAGACATCAGGAACATCTAAATGGGTGCTTTGGTTGATTTCAACTAGCCCTATATGTTCATGAGTCCTTCTAGTCTCCTTCGGCTGAAACCAATAACATTTGAAGACTACGACATTCGGTGGGTTTTCACCATAGAATAGAAGTTCATAAATTGCTTCAACTCTCCCATAATACTCGGTACCTCCTTCGCCGATAGCAGATACACAACAATTTGTAGACTTTCGGTCGGCCATAGATAGCTCTTTGCCATAGGTACGAAAACGATACCCGTTGATGTCGTATTTGTCAAATGAACGGACCTTATAGTCAAAACCATTAGCGACTTGTCTCAATTCGGCGTCCATAGACTCTGAATTAGCCTACAAGTTTAATATGAAAGGATTATTGCATTACGCACAAATTAGCGAATGAAATGAAATTGTCTAATAGAATTTACCGTTTGTTTGAACCAAGAGATGAAACCGGGATAGCCGCCTCCTTGCTTTGCGAGAAGCTCATACTCTTCGACGTAATCCTTTTGGATCACCGCTCCATACGAGAATAGGGCGACGTATCGACTGTATGAAATATCCAGGAATAAGAGCAGTTCAAAGGAAATAGAAGTTGCGAAACAATGTACCGAGAACTTACTCGATGTACGGCCGCACTTCTATCAGGTTGTTGAAGATATACAACGAAATGGTCTGCCATTCTTCGTTATCCAAAGATACTGGATTTGAAACACTGGCTGGTGCGAGATTGCCTTTGAATAGGCTGAGGTTGGATCCACCCTTTTTAGGCTCGTCAGCATTGTACCGAGGCTTCGGATTATGCAAATGACGATTTTTGGTTTCGTAGTGTGCTGTCACGAAGTTTGCCGCCTCCTCAGTGATGAATGCCTCAGCCATAGACGCTTCAATTCTACGTTTATTTTTACATTTTTCTCGAAGCGTCTTCTGCATCCTCTCAGTTGGGTAGCACCAATGATTTTGCACGGGCCCCCCCAATCTTGCCTCTGTCGGGAGATGCAAAATCAAATGCTGCATTGGATTAAAGAAGCCCGGTGGAAAGATCTTCTCTAACTTGCAGATCAACTCTGGCGCCAACTCTTCCATTTCTTCTAGCACGCCAGGCGATAGTTCTTTCGCACAAAGAACACGGAAGAAATAGCTGAGTTCTGCCAGTACTAGCCATTCATCCTCAGGGATGAAGCCACGCAACATCACCGGCATTACCCGCTCAATCCATATGTGCCAATCATGACTCTTGAGACCAAATATCTTCAATTTATCAAGACTCGCTCCCCTCTTTAGATTCGCTGCATACCCATCAGGGGAACATCAACTGCATTTTCACCCACAAGATAATTTCCCTCATAGCTGGCCTTCCAAGATTGAACCATGCCTTTGGCTTCGTCCAGTTCTGCTTTCCTTTCGGTTCTTTCATGTTTTGTAACGGCCTATCACATAGCGCCTCCAGATCGACTCTAGCCTTAGTATTATCCTTTGACTTCCCATCTATGCCGAACAATGTACCAAAAAGTGCCTCGGCGATATTCTTCTCAGTGTGCATCACGTCGATGTTGTGTGGGCAAAGGAGGTCTTTGAAGTAAGGCAGATCCCATAAGCATGTTTTGTGAGTCCAGGCGTGCTCAGAATTATACCCCTTGAAGTACCCTGGACGCTCTGGATCTGGCTCGAGAGCGTTTAACTGATCCAGGGTCTGTTGGCCTGTCAACGCAGGTGGTGCAGAGTTTTTTACAACTCTACCTCTGATGAAGTTCTTCTTGTCTTTCCTGAACTTATGGCGAGGATCCAGGAACTGTCTATGCATGTCGAAGCAAGAAAACTTGCGACCGGCCTGAAGCCAACGAAACTCAAGAGCTCCCTTGCATGTGGGGCACGGGAACCTTCCATGCACACACCAGCCAACGAATAGCGCATACGCCGGCAAGTCATGCGTCGAGTACATGTACCAGACACGCATTATGAAGTTTCGTTTGCTATAGGCATCGTATGTCTTGAACCCATTATCCCAGGCTTCTTGCAATTCGTCCTTAAGCGGCTGCATGTACACATTCATATTTTCCCCGGATAGTTGGGCCCTGGAATTATCAACGTCAGGAAAATGTTCTTTCTTTGCATAATCTGTCCGGGGGGGGAGAGATTGAGTGGAAAGACAAATATGGGCCAACAACTGTATTGGGCTGCCGTCATACCAAACACACTGAACCCATCGGTGCTGATGTCGACTCGAGGATGCCTCAGATCTGCCGCTTTGTCAGCATGTAATTCATCAAACCTTTTCCACGCAACACCATCCGATGTGTGTACCATCATCAGTTTCCCATCTGCATCTAGTTCGGTTCTTTTGCCTGTTTTGTGCCATGTCATCTGTCTGGCCGTCTCTTCGACCATGAAAAGACGTTGAAGTCTTGGTACGATTGGCATATACCGAAGAACACTAACAGAGATTTTGGTCTGTGTCTTCTCACCCATACCGTTGTCTACCACAATATACCTGGAACACTTGCAAATGGGACAATAGTTCAAGTCCGCATAGTCAAGCCTAAATAAGGCACATCCTTTCTCACAGGCATGTATCTTCTCATAGGGCATCTTCAGTGCACGGAGGATTTTGTCCGACTGGTACAGGTTTGCAGGCATTACATGGCCTTTGGGTAGAAAGCGTCCAAATACTGTCATAATTGCGTCATAGCATTCTCTGCCCAAGTTGAACTGAGCCTTCAAAGCCATTACTTGTGAGATGGCATCCAACTGACAAAGCTCAGTGTGCTCGTGGAGCGGACGTTTTGAAGACTCCAACATTTCATTGAAGGCCTTTGCAGATTCCTCCATCTCCTCGTCCGAATCCCGAGCATCATCATAGTCTTGCACCATGTTTTCCATCCCGGTACCATGCTCGTCGGTGCGACGATGATCCACCTCAGCTCGGTCACGTTGGGCAGACTCACCATGAAATGTCCACACCGTATAATCGGGCGTAAAACCATTCTTCTGCAGGTGTTTACCCATTTCAGCCTCTGTCCTCTTTTCCCAATTGCCGCATCGGAAACAGGGGCACCAAGTTTTCCTCTGGCCATTTGCAAATGCGGCTTGCACAAACCCCTTGGTTTTTGTGAACCATTCAGCGCTCCATTTGTTCTGACCAGTGTGACCGGTATACATCCACGCACGATCACTCATCTTGACTTTCAGAGCTACTGGACACACAACAATTATATATATAATTCACCATGTATATATTCATCAGTTGATCTACTTTGTCAATTTTATTACGTCCATGCAACCTACACTCTAATAGGTAATGATAGGTCCTAATCCCACCCGAGTATGTGTAGATTGGGTTCATTTTCCCATATGCTATGCTCCGGATCCGACGCAAAATTTCGGCAGCACCTCCCCGCTGTTCTCCTGATACACGTCTCTGCAATAAACAGAGAGGATGTGTACCCGGAGAACAACAGGGGAGGCACTGACGAAATTTATGCGTCGGATCCGGAGCAAAGCATATGGGAAAACGAACCCAATCTACACATACTCGGGCTGTCCATGGATAGCGTTGGACAATTCGAAAGAATCAAGGTTATAAATATGCAAATGCATGCATATTTATAACTATGACGCTTTCGAACGGGAGACACATATTGGTTACGCATACTGATGATTCAAGACACATATATAGCTAGCTACCAAATTTCATGTCATTTGTGCAAATAATTAATGGGGGAGAAGGACATGTCATTTGTGCTCACCCACGAACGAAGGGGCAGAGCTCGTCAAACGCACGGCGAGGTCGTCGAACACCAAACCTCGCAGCGATGAAACAACTGCACATTTAAATCTACCCGATCAACACAATTATATATGATGTTTTTCATAACAAAATCGAAAAATATATGACCTAACTAATAATTCACAAATATATAACCTCGTCGGCCTCTGGAAGGCCAAAGAGCACTTTTTCGGGAGGTTTAGGGGGTCAGGGTGTCATGTCGGTGTCGGGGTGCTGTTTCGGGGTTAGGGTGTCGTGTCGGGGTCGGGGTGTCGGGGTGTGGTGTCGTGGTCTGTGTGTCGGGGTGTGGTGTCGGGGTCGGGGTGTCGGGGTCAGGGTGTCGGGGTCAGGTGTCGGGGTGTGGTGTCGGGGTCGGGGTGTCGGGGTCAGTGGTCGGGGTGTTTCCTTCTATCCTTCTTCTTCTTTCCTTCTCTTCTTCTTCTTTTTTCTTCTTCTTTCCTTTCTTCTTCTTCTTCTATCCTTCTTCTTCTTTCCTTTCTTCTTCTTCTTCTTCTTCTTCTTTCCTTTCTTCTTCTTTCCTTTCTTCTTCTTCTTCTTTTTTCATCTTTTTTCTACTTCTTTTACTTCTTTTCTTTTCTTCTATTCTTCTTCTTCTACTTCTTCTACTTCTTCTACTTCTTTTCTTCTTCTTCTTTTTCATCTTTTTTCTACTTCTTTTCTTTTCTTCTTTTTCATCTTTTTTCCACTTCTTCTTCTTTTCTTCTACATATTCTTTTTTCTAACACTAACACTAAATTTTCTTCTTTTCTAACACTAAATCTAACACTAACACTAACACTAACAATTAAACAAGAATTAAACAGCAAAAAAAAAGAAAAACAGAAAAAAAACTCACCGGAGCAGGGGGCGACGCTGGCGCCGGGGTGGTGGGTGGGTGGGGGGGCGGCGGGGCTCCGGGGCAGTGGGATGGCCGGGCGGCGGGGGCGGGGGCGGCGCCGGGCGGGAGGGGCGGGGCGGGGCGGGGCGGGAGGGGCGGGGGCAGCGCCGGGCGGCGGGACGGTGGGGCGGTGGCGGGTGGGGGAGGGGGTGGGAGCGGCGGCGGCGCCGGGCGGCGGGGGCGGTGGCGGGGCGGCGAGGGCGGGGGCGGCGCCGGGCGGCGGGGCGGGGCGGGGGCGGGGGCGGAGGAGGTCGAGGGAGAGAGATGAGTAACGGGCGGGGGAGGGGGCTCGGCCGTTAGTTAGGTTAGTTAGGGTAGCCTTTGCCGTCCGCCCTCCTTTGTCGTCCGCTTTTCTTCATATTTGCCGTCTACGGCGGACGACAAAGAGGGGGGATGTTAAGTATTTTTTAACCAGCTCCTCAGTGGGCCCCCCTCCCTCTTTGCCGTCTGCTAGCGGACGGCAAAGATTCTTTGCCGTCAGCTAGCGGACGGCAAAGAACAGGCTGATGGCAAAGGCTTTCTTTGCCATCAGCCAGTTCTTTGCCGTCTGCTTTCGGGTAGCTGATGGCAAAGAGCTTCTTTGCCGTCCACTAGCTGACGGCAAAGAGCTGGAAGATGGCAAAGTAGCTGATTCCAGTAGTGGTGGGTCCCAGCTAGCAGTGGGGTTTTCACTTTTTTGGGCGTAATAAGGAGGCACTTCCTTGCGTGCGAAGATATAGCTGGTGGGTCCGACCTGTCAGTGGGGGGAACTTTTTTTTCGCGAAATACAGAGGCCCTTACTATGGGTCCTAGCTGTCAGGTGGAGGAATCATTATTTTCCGCATAATAAGGAGGCATTTCCTTGCTTGCGGTCGTGGACCCAGCTGTTAGCCTCTCCACGTACAATCTACTTCCGATGGATGTCGTTCATTAACCACGTTGACCAGGCCGCGCCGAGAGCACCAGGGCGATGGACGATGGCGAGGCCTAGGAAGGGAACGATACGGAGCCAGGGAATACTCGGCAGTTGTTTCCCACGCGGAGGAGTACGAGGTTTACTGGTTCCTCTGCCGTGCCCGGAGAATAACAACAAGTGTGGGTGAGTAGAGGGATGGCTAGGCCAGCAATGGGAGTATAGTGGGGCTGTGAGGCCTGTGCGGCAGCATAGCCGGCCGCGGCAGGAGGGAGCAGTCAGTCTTGACGGCGCTTGTTTGAGCGGCTGGAGCATGAAGAGCAGAGATTGAAGAAGCACGACATCCGTTGGATGGACATCCAACAGTTACTGCTCTCGTGTGTTAAACTAAGTTGACAGGGCATTGTGTGTGCATCAACCTTTTTTTATGAAAGCATGCGCGTCAACCTATAGTAGGTGCACAAGTCAGCCTCAAATCTGTGGAAAACAGCATACAACCCATCTGCCATTATTTCAAATAATGTACAACCCATTTGCTAATTCTTAAGAATTTTTTGGAGCCCATCTTCTATTTGTTAGCATTACACCCCATATTGTGGCCACGGTTAAAAAGTATACGGAATTTTGCATATTTCGATGCGGTCAACTGTTTTTAATCCAGAAATATCGATTCACATTCAAACTATTTTGAAAATAATTTATATAAATATAAAATCCAAATAATTGTCCACGCATAAAAATCAATGGAATTTAAGATCTTGTAATGAAAAAAAATTGAAACTAATTCCCGGTTTGATGTGTTTTCAAAATATGCAGCCCATTTCTGGGCAAACCGAATGAAACTCTCCTCGTCTTGAAAGATTTACAGCCCAGCAGGGCCGATAAAGCAAGTAGGCCTCGTTTGGGTATTTCTTTAAAAAAATAGAAATGGGCTAGCCATTTTCAGCAAGAAAAAAACACAACTGGGCTCATGATGTGGTAAACATAAATAAAACCCTGGCTAGATGGACCACAGCCCCCACAAAGCCCCGTTGTTACCCTGATTCGTCACTAAAACTAGTATAAATAACAACTGCTTATTCCTCAAAAAAAAATTGCGCGACCTGCTGGGTCCCTGGTGTCAGCCGCTCGTAGTGTAATTCTCTCGTTTATTGACTACGTTGACAATGGCGTGAGCCCCAGATGTCCAACCATTAGGAGGAACCAGATTTTTGGGCTTGTATTATAAAGGCACTTGCTTGCGTACTGCCATGACACTGGTGGGTCCCTACTGTCATCCTCTCCATGTACAGTCATCTCCTTGTTCCTATCGGTTGCTGACGACGTTGACAACGCAAGAGGGCAGCGCACCGCGCATGGCGAGCGAACCAAGGCCGCAAGGCGGAGGACGACGGCGAGGCCTCGGACGGAACAAACAGGAGCCGTGGAAGATGCGCTGGTCCAGTCGCAGGCGGAGGGGAGTACGAGGGTTGACTGGTTCGGGTGCGGGTGTGTGTTGGGGCTGACGTCGCCGGAGAATAACAGGACGTGTGGGGGAATAGAGGGAGTGACTGGCCAACGTTGGAGGGTACATACGGTAGGGCGGCGGAGGCGCAGCTAGCCATGGGAGGTGGGAGCAGGCGGAGCCGACAGGGTGGTTTGGTTTGGGCGGCTGGTGGAAGAAGAAGACAAGAGATAGGAGATACATGACAAATGTTGGATGTCAATCCAACGGCTGGTAGGAAGAATCGTTTGTTGACTGGCTAGTAAGTCAACACCACCTTGGATAGGCTATTTCCTTGCAGGTCCCAAATGTCAGAATCCAAATCTGTCACGGTCATGCAGCCTTTCCTATGAAAATTTACATCCCATTTGGTGTGCTAGTTCGAAATAAGTTTGTGGGTGCTAGTGGGGGCTAATCACTTGGCTTCTGTAATGCATAGTGAGCTCAAGCAGCCGGCAAGAGTGATGTTATTTCCCTTGGTTGGGATTTGTTACAATATTTCACTCTAAATTAAACGAATGGCAAGCCACTTGCCTTGTTCCAAAGAAAATATGACATTCACAGCTGAGTTGAAAAGGGCAGGAACATCTAACTCCAGCTTACAAACTGTACAAAAGCACGAGGGTTAATTGTTCATCAGGTTTACAAAAAAACCTAGGTTGAAAAGGGTAACAACATCTAACTCCAACACTATTTTCGGCAGTCACAGTCAAATGGATCGGTCAGGTCCATAGAATGAACATCATGGGTCGTAAAATTTACTGGATTATGACCACAATATGTTGTAAATAGAAGCCCAACACGTTCAGAAGCTCTTTTGCCCGCCTGAAACTCCTTTTTTTGCTCTTCGACATACCTATCCATCAAAACCATGCTGCTGATAAACTTAAGCCTGATGGACAATAGTAACCTCGCATTCAGCAGGAAGAATGTGAGAAATCTAGTGTTTGCACGGTTGGCTACATATCGTTCGAGCGTTATTGTCTTCAATCGAATCTCATGAGAAGTGAGAAAATCCCGATGCTTACGAATCCACCGATTGGTTATAGCTTTCTTACCCCGTCCTGTTGCCTAAATATACATGAAGATTGAAAACAGTTAAGGTCTAAAAAAAGAGTGTCGAAAGAGCAACAGCCGAACGGTTAATTCTAGTACACTATATGCGGGCTTCCAATGTGCGTGAAATTATCACCTTTATATACAACTTCTCCAGACATGGAAAGCATTGCAGCAAGCCAATAATCTTGTTCAGATCAAAACTATTCATTTGGATATATAAGATCTTGACAGAATCCAGCACCATTGATAGGCCATCCATGGAGAAACTCATCATTGAGCATAGAACATAATATTAGTACAAAATGTGTACTCCAAGATGATATATAACTTATGCGCAGAAATTTAAAATGCAGCTTATGGTTACAAGTGTAGATGATAATATAAAGTACCTGAAGAACTGTGGAGCCAAACACCATACTGAAATGAGCACAGAGATCATGTACTACACCCAAGGTCTCCAGTTTAGGCACAAAGAGGACGGTTATTTGCAACAGTGAATAACTAGAATCAAGGATCAACCTTTGAAGTGAAGGGGCATCTTGGATGATGAGCTACCTTCTGTCAAAAGAAATTCCAATTCTTACAAGATTAGGTGACTTTATTTGGAGACAAACAATTCTAACTGTGAAAACAAGCACGAAGCACTCCAGGGCAGGGCAACTGGAGCGGATGATGTTGTGCAATGAGGCCTCCGATATACGAACCCGCACAAGTGAAAGTTTCTTGAGAAATGGGAGTTGAAGGTTTAGTACCAGATTGTCTGGTAGGTAGCACAGTGCAAAGGTGGCGGTGTGGAGAGAGGAGGAAAACCGCGAGATGGACATCGGTGCTGAGGGCACAAGTTCATGGCGTTCGGTATGTGGTATGTGATTTCCAGGGGAATAGTAGAACTCAAGCAGCTGTAGTTCTGTGAATTCAGGGGATTTTAGCCAGGCGTCCACCGTGCAAGGCATGGTATGCTTGATCAGGTAGCATGATGGGATGCAGAGGCTTTGAACGAAGCCCTGGTGGGAGGAGATGATGGCTCTGGGGATTTCAAAATCATTGAAGAGAGATAGCTGACGACAGTCGAGATTAAGGGGCACGGCGTGCCATAGAGAGCGCCACCGAATTGAGAGGACTTGGGTGCGGCAGCAATCCTTGGTGGGGAGAAGCGAGATGATCTCCCCAAGGACGGTGTCTGGGAGATCGCTGATGCGGTCCACCCGAGATACTACGGGTTCCTAGGATCTGGTGGGTGCGGGATCTACAACAGGCGTCGCCGCTGGCGGGAGCCTAATCTTCTTGGCGCTGGGGTCAGCCGTCTCCATTTTCCTCGAGGGCGTCGCGTCGCACTCACGGATTTGAGCAGAGTAACGAATGACGAGCCTAGTTGTAGTGCGAGTGAAGAAGAAGGGGAACTGGGGTTTTTCTGTAGTAGTGAGGAAGAAGGGGAGCTGGGGTTTTTTGTAGGAGTGAGGTGACGAATTTGAGGGTACGAGTGGAGCGAGCTGACGTGAGGTGGGTGGGAGTGAGGTGGAAGAAGAGCACCCAAGTTTTTTTGGGGGGCGGTGTGCTGGGTGTGGGTACCGCCTCTCATTCAGTAAATATATGGGCTTTTGAATTGATTTTACTATTTACTAGTGTGGATGGGTTGTTTTGTCTTGGGCCCAGAGAAACAATTACTACTAGTACAGTGGAGACACTCTACAGCTACCCAGAAAAACAATTACTACTAGTACAGTGGATACAATACCGCTTCTGGCTCCTCCTAGGTCACTGAAACGTCCCCCTCTACTGAATGTCGTCATACTTTTGTTCACCGACATGGTGGCCATGCAGCGCACGGGCCCAAATGCCATCCACCAAATTAGAAGGCAGTATGCAGGCGGAGAGTCACTCCGGTTGTAGCGCGGTAGTAACGAGCCGTCGTATCACAAAACCCCACCTCCCCACAGTCTAAGTTTGACTGATGAAGCAACCATCATTTCACTCTTCGCTGAATCCCCTTCTCCCTCACCGTCTAAAGGTAACACTCACATCTGCCACTGTTCTTCTCTCCCAACGAAGGGAAGGTAAGCGGATCCGTGATGTTGGTATATTTTCGTTCAGAGAAAAAAAAGAACTTTTGCAAAGCAGTAACCGATCCTCACTCTCTTTATTATTTCATTGTCATTGCGATTGTGTTTTCCTTTCAGTGGTCTCCTAGTATTCGTCAGTTTCATGATGGACCAAGGAGAACCAGGCAAAGATCTGCCAATATTGGAGCAGACGCGGGAGGCTGATCCCCACGAGACAGAGAGCTCCAAGAAGATGGAGGCAGCCACCAAGCCGACCCTAGATACGCTCACGGCCACTACTGAGATGGTAAACGCCCCGTTTGAGGTTACAGCCCCCGTGGCACTGCAGGAGCAGTTTTCCCCCTTCGAGGATGTGTCCCCCCCCCCGCTGAGCTGCCCAAGGTGATTTTCTTCTTTGCCGATCTCGATTGTGGTTTTTCATCTAAGTATGTGGTGATTAGTAATGCAAAATTTTATTAGCTTCGATGCCATGCTATACATAGTGGTTTAAATAACTTGTGTTTCTTATACTGAAAAGTAATTCAGAATTTGTTTCTGTTTCAATTAGAGTCCTGATGCAGACAAGGATTGTGTGGTTGTACATGTCACCCGCTATGAGGCGGATGACCTGAATATACGCACTGGGAAAACAGAGTTCTTAGGCTGTTGGATCCTGGAAGCCATTTGCGGTTATACCAATGAAGAGTTGTATTCCAGCAATACCAATGAAGAGTTGTATTCCAGCCTCACTGTTGTCAGGCGTGTTGTCCAGGGTGTACTGAAGCACAAGAAGTTCAAAGCTACTCCTTCGTTTGTGAGGCATACTGTTCTTGTCAAGCTTATGCAGGAAGATGACGTGGCATGCCTCCACAAACAAGTTTATCAGTGGCAAGGCCACAAGGTTGTCTTCATGAAGGTTCACAGGATTGAGCTGCTGCGGGACGTCCTCGATGATGTTCATGGCAAGGTCCGTCTTGTGTCCAGCCCAAATTAGATCGAGGCATGAAATAGTTGCCCCAGCTAGTGTTTAATAGTAGTTTGGATTGTATCTAATTATCCGAACCTTGCCTGTTATCGACCCCTCTGGGGCTAGTACTTTGTTTGAATCCGTCTATGGGAACTGCTGCTACTTTTGTGTGCCCGTGAATCATGTGAGAACCATCGTAATTGTTGCCGAAATAGATGCGTACTCACTAGTTTTTTCATGAATATGGCATGGTAAGACAAAAGTTGTCATGGTTTATCATACGAGTAGTGTGTGTTTTGATGAAATAGAGCACTCGTTCGAGAACTGTGCGCCGACGTATACATAAGTACTTGAAAACACTGTTGGTGCTACCCCACTTGTAAGCAGTTGTGCAAAACACGACACATTGGCTCAGCTCGCTTCAACACTAGGTTATCGACCAGCTAACAATCAACAATCTGTTGTCTGACATATAAGCAACTATGTATCTTGTTACAGTGGTTCATGCAGTTAACTAAGGACACAATGTAAATTCCAAACATTCACACGCTAGTTCAGCGCTCATGTGGAATACTCACATTAAACTCGTCTTCATAAAAAACTTGAAAATCATAAGTTAAGCAATTTTATACATCTCATTAATTCATAGAACATAACAAACATATACTAGTTCACAACAAAAGACAAAGTTGTGAGAAGGTTTACAAATGAGGAAAAAACAAGAAAGACTTCTCTGAGCAAAGGGCCTCCCGGCAGGCTTAAACTTCCTGGTGTTCACTCTGGTTTTTTCTTGTTGCCACCATCCAGGGTTAGGTTCTCTCATTCCAGAATAACCAATTATAATTGTGGTCTCAGCTGGAATGCTGAATTGAACCATGCAGTGTACTGACCAGGTGAAATTCTTGTGCATTCCACTAAATTTAAGCACCGCTGTTTGCAGAAATAAGCAGACCACAATGCCTCTTGTCCAAGCACCTATTCAAAAAACCGCTGTGCAGCCGTGCCAGCTAGTCCTCGGTCCATGGATGAACTGGTAGAAAGTGCATTCCGGACTAGGATGCAGTTGTTTTCGCTCGTCCCTGCACTGCAATCAGGAAGTAAAACGTACGAATCAGCTTCTTTTAGATCACGTTGGTCATTCTACCTTAGTTACTACCAATGTAGGAATACCTTGAACATTGGAGGTTAGACGATGGCAACGAGGGATAGCCATCTCATTTTGCGCAGTTCTACTAAAACTGAGGTGTGTGCTTTTGATTGTGCGGATAGAAACAATATGGAGGCAGACATCCCGAAACGATATGGAGACAGACATCCCTGTTTGTGCAAATACAAAATACGGTTATTTAAACAGTGACAGATATTTGCAGTGGCGTATGATTAACAACAACATCTATTGTGTTATAATTGGCACTAGATTGACAGTATGAAGAGTCCTTAAGTAAGTAGCATCACATCACATCAACACTGCCACTAGATTAACATGCAGAACAATAGCATTAGTATTACTGTCATGAGAGTAGCACATGGTCAGTAAATGTGCAATTAAATTTGTGCAGTTCCACTGGGATGAAGCAATGTTAGCGGTGTCAGATTTAAGTGTAACTGCAAAAACACAATCCATGGGAAATAAAGCAAGATGGAAGCACTTCATAAAATGGTGGTGGCATTGCTTCAATTTATCGACGGCACTAGACCATTACTTATAGTGACATTAGGTGGCATTGCTTAATGCTTCATGTGATTTTACTTTAATGGTAGCGACATGGGCGTAGGGACAGCAGGGGCATAAAGTGGTGAGGCAGATGTGGCTGCTGAGAGCAGCAACCACTCAGGCATCATGTCTGCATTTGTCCCATTTTTATCTCCTCGACGACATTTTCCTATGTGAGCACAAAATATCTAGACCTTCTCATTCTCATTTGCGTTGTCCCCCAACACCCGTCACTTTCTTTCTTTTTCAACCAAGAGATAGGTCCACTTCCCCCCATCCTTCGACATCCACCATGCTTTCTTCGTATTTTCAACCAAGAGACCGGTTGGGTAGCCAGTATCTACTACTTTCCCTCGTTTCCTCTTAGAACCAAGTCCTAGATTCATGCTACAGCTTTCCCACTTTCTTCCCTGTTTGAACCAACTCTTAGAGTTGACTGTATGAACTAGCTTTACCTCTAATAATAGTAAAAGTCTAGGTGGCTTTGGAACAACAGACGGAAGTAGAAAAAGATCCACATGAAGGGAGCTGGGGTAGTATAGCAAGGCAGGTTTCGAAGGAATATATACCTGAGGGTCGTCGGCATGTGGAAATGATGGCGTCAGGAGGCCCCATCTTGGCCACAATACCGCAGGGAGGAAGAAGGGGTCGGAGGCCCTCCCGAGCCGGCGCTCTCTCGGAGAGAATGGCACGACCACCGATCGGGACGCGCGGGCAGCCGTTGGTCTGCTCCCTCGCCGCTGACGATAGCGTGAACGATGCACCTACACCCCTGCCCCGGTCAAGGTTGTCCGACCGGATTTGTGACCAGCCGTGAGTTGAGAGAGAGTGTGGACACCTATGTCTTGCTTAGATCTGGAGAGCATGAGAGAGTGAACAAGAGGAACCCTAGTAAAGCAAGCGCTAAGGCTCCTGCTTATATATATAGTGGAGTGATTTTGTTGTACCAGCTTCAAAAAAAAATGCGCTCCTACATGTACCCGTGAGTGGGTGTGAGATAACTAGTGCGTGCGTGCACCGCTTCTCTTTGTGAGAGTACAATATACTATGCCCAAAGAACGTTCGCCGCAAGAGTAATAGTATAAGTGTGTGACGTGTGAGCTAAAATAAAATGTGCGCGACGTCTTTTGTTTTTTAGAATTTCTGAGGGTAGGGTGTGAAGAGCACATATGTGCGTGACGTCTACCTGCAGATAGACGGTGGGTGCGATGTGCGAGTCTGCGAGAGGACTCGGGAGAGTCGTGACTCGTGAGGGTGCATGTGCGCGAGAGAGAGGGGGGCACGTATCAATGCAATGCATGTGTCCGTAAATCATTATCCGACAAATGTTCGCCACAAGCCTTTTCTTGACGAACGCCGTAAGAACCGTTAGATCGGCATCCGACAGTGTCAGTTTTTCCATGTCATTTAACAGAACAGCCACTCCTCCTACACACAAATCTTCCACGTGAGTGTTAGCAATCTCTGTATGCTCCCTCCGTTCCAAAATGCAGTGCATATAGCTTTATTGAAAATTCGAACCTCGCAAACTTTTACCGAGTTTTCGTGTACCAAATTGCACATGTAGAATACCCTGTATATATCATTTCATTCATCTTTGAGAGGTAACTATAAAGATGGGAGGAGTCTACAAAGAAAGACCATCGTATCACCCACACCAATTTCAACCATCCTTTGGTGTCGAGGAATATCATAGGAACTCCATATGATATGATTTTTATAGGATTTTTTTTCCTTTAGAGCCAATTGGTTCATAGGAATAGATTCATATACTCCACATTTCAAAGGAAATAAACATGATATAATTTCTATAGCTTTAGAGCCACTTGGTTCATATGAATGGATTCCTATACTCCCAAAATTTCAAAGGAAAATAAACATTAGCGTATATTCAATAGAAAAGTTCCTATGATATGAACCAAATTACATCTCTTTTCTAATCCCTCCTCATAGCAATTGAGATACATGTCAACTCTAGATTCAATAGAAAAGTTCCTATGATGTGAACCAAATGACATCTCTTTTCCAATCCCTACTCATAGGAAATGAGATACTCCATGTCATCTCTTTCCCTACAACTTCCATGTATACATCTTCTATTCCTAAATAGATAGTACAACCCACTAGTAGCTTTTTTACAAGACATGCAACTATGGCACTAGTGTGCCAATAACTTTGAAAGATGGTCGCTGGATGAAGCTAATCCGACAGTGCTGAGATGGCAAATCCGAGCACTACTGGTTGTTCGATATCATCAACATTCCACCAGATCTGCCACATGTACAATTTAGAAGACTCCATGGTTGAACTTAAGCATAATGCACAAACCTCAAAACACAAGCACTTCTCCTTTGTTCTAGAATCTTCTATATCATAATTGATTTTTTTTCTAAATAAATTGCCATTATTTGTTTTTTACTTTATGCTTTACAATGCACAACCCCATGAATCTTAACATTTTTATAAACTAATTGATTTTGAATGAGATGAACTATAAGAACTAAACGAACATCTACATCATGCATATATGACTCAAAGCTTTACATGCTATAGTGTGTATTTATTCATAATTAGGTTTCAAAATCTCATGCGTTCAATGCATGTGTACCTTACTAGTTTTGAGTAGAGTAGCAAATTTCACGCGGCCCCGGGTATATCAAAATCCAGGGCCCATGCATCATTGCCTTTCGGTCGAACCTACGTCCACAATTTTTTGTACGTACTATATCTCCACTGGTCCCCGAACCCAAAATGATGCCTCGTTCCCGTAAAACCAGGCGACCCACACATATTTAAGGCGTCGACTCGAACCCATTTACTACGACGTGGCCCCGCACGCTGTAGTACTCCTACAAACCCTACCGCCGCACTCATCATCGGTTTTCTTCAAGAGGATGAGGGAGAAGCCGATTTGTAGTGGAGGCGCTTTAAAAAAAGGATCTGTAGTGGAGACCCCTACCCTAGGGTGCCCTAGGTAGCTACCGCACACATCATTGTTTTCTCTTATCTTTATGCTCTTGCATCCTAGAGTGAAATGATGGTTGCTTCATCCATCCAGCTTAATGCGGGAAAGGTGGGGCTTTGTGATTTGACCCCTCATCGGTCATTTTCTACTACCGCGGCGCTACGACTGGGGTACCTCCAATTCCAACTGTAGGACCTTGAGAAGAGGTGTCTAGAGGGGGGGGGTGATTAGACACTAAGTACCAAAGTTGCAGTTTTTAAGATTCTTTGGGTTTAAGTGGAGTTTAAGCACAATTTCAGCAATCACAATACATATCAAGCAAGCATGCAAAGAGTGTATGAGCAGCGGAAAGTAAAGCATGCAACTTGCAAGAAAGTAAAGGGAAGGGTTTGGAGGATTCAAACGCAATTGGACACACGGATGTTTTTGGCGTGGTTCCGATAGGTGGTGCTATCGTACATCCACGTTGATGGAGACTTCAACCCAGGAAGGGTAACGGCTGCGCGAGTCCACGGAGGGCTCCACCCACGAAGGGTCCACGAAGAAGCAACCTTGTCTATCCCACCATGGCCGTCGCCCACGAAGGACTTGCCTCACTAGCGGTAGATCTTCACAAAGTAGGCGATCTCCTTGCCCTTACAAACTCCCTGGTTCAACTCCACAATCTTGTCAGAGGCTCCCAAGTGACACCTAGCCAATCTAGGAGACACCACTCTCCAAGAAGTAACAAATGGTGCGTTGATAATGAACTCCTTGCTCTTGTGCTTCAAATGATAGTCTCCCCAACACTCAACTCTCTCTCATAGGTTTTGGATCTGGTGGAAAGAAGATTTGAGTGGAAAGCAACTTGGGGAAGGCTAGAGATCAAGATTCATATGGTAGGAATGGAATATCTTGGCTTCAACACATGAGTAGGTAGTTCTCTCTCAGAAAATGTATGCTGGAAGTGTAGGTTCAGTCTGATGGCTCTCTCCACGAATGAAGAGGAGGTGGAGGGGTATATATAGCCTCCACACAAAATCTAACCGTTACACACAATTTACCAAACTCGGTGGGACCGAATTGTTAAACTCGGTTAGACTGATTCAACAAATAATGTGACCGTTAGGGTTTTCGGTGGGACCGAAATGCAACTCGGTGAGACCGACTCGGTTAGGGTTAGGGCATAACGTAATCTCGGTAAGACCGATTACACAAACTCGGTGAGACCAATTTGGTAATAAGCTTTCCAGAGAGTTGGTCAGGCAAACTCGGTGGGACCGATTACTCGAACTCGGTGGAACCGATTTTGGTAATAAGTTTCCAGAGAGTTTGCATTGTAATATCGGTAGTACCGATTGCTCAAACTCGGTGAGACCGATTTTGATGATGGGTATACACAGAGAGATTACAATCCCATCTCGGTGAGACCGAGATCCCTATCGGTAAGACCGATTTGCTTAGGATTTGTGGCAGTGGCTATGACTTTTGGAATCGGTGGCGCCGGATAGGAAGTTTCGGTGTGACCGATTTTGGCTTTGGGTTTAGGTCATTTGTGGAAGTGGGAAAGTAGTTGAGGGTTTTGGAGCATATCACTAAGCACATGAAGCAAGAGGCTCATTAAACAACACCTCATCCCTCCTTGATAGTATTGGCTTTTCCTATAGACTCAATGTGATCTTGGACCACTAAAATGTAAAATGAAGAGTCTTGAGCTTGAAGTTTGAGCCAATCCTTTGTCCTTAGCATCTTGAAGGAGTTCCCACATCCTTTAGTCCATGCCACTCCATTGTTGAACTTATCTGAAACATGCTAGATAGAAGTGTTAGTCCAACAAGAGATATGTTGACATTAATTACCAAAATCACCTAGGGAGCACTTGTGCTTTCAATCTCCCCCTTTTTGGTAATTGATGGCAACATACATCAAAGCTTTAGATAAAGATATAAGGAATAGCAAGTAAAGCTTTGGAAAGACATGTAACAAACATAGGCTCCCCCTACATGTATGCAATCATGTGAATATGGAATGTAGAAGCATGTGAGAGCATAAACATGATAGAGCAGGCAATGTGTTACATGTATCTTGGCCATATGCATCAGAGCAAAGAATGTTGAAGAAAATACCTTCATGCTCATGAGTTCTTCGTGCAAACAATATGTACATCAGCAAGAATTCCTCATACACATGATTGTGATGCATATACTTACCTTTTAGTCTTGAGTTGTCTTAGAATGAAATGAACCTGTGTAAACAAGTTTAGATAACACAGATACATCTACTGGCCAGAGCAAACAGAAGAAACCACAAGAATACCAAGACTGGGATGACATGTAGAGAGTGAGTACTAGGTACCACATTGAATTAGACATGTCCCCAAGAGTAAAGATATACAATGAATTTAAATGATTTCTTTCCCTTAGATGTCTTGCTCCCCCTGAATCTAACATGGGATACTGGGAGAAGATAGGGAACAGAAAATCAGAGCTGAAAGAAAACAGAGCTGAAAGATATGAATGATGATCAGAGTTGATGCATGCTAACGCAAATAAGCACAAAAGATCAAATGAACATGTCTCTCCCCTCAAGAAGACATGTGGACATCTCTCCTCTTGAACCCCAAGCATCTCGGATCCTTGAGAAATACTTTTTACTTAAGTATCCTCTCCCCCTGGAGATCTCTCTCCCTAGAAAGTCTCTCTCTTCCCCTTAAGAAGGAAGGTGATAAGCTTTGATGCTCTCTCTCTCTCTCTCTCTCCAAATGATAAGCTTTGATGTTCTCTATCTCCCCCTTTGACATCAATTTCCAAGAAGGGTCTTCTGGAATATGTCGAATGGGTTTGGTCCTTGAGACACAGAACAAAGCAAAGATAAAAATGTGATGCTAGTAGAGGACAAGATTCGTTGAGTGGAGCTGGATCAGAAGAAACACAGAATGATGTGGCAAACTGTTTTTCCTGTTATGAAGTCGGTGGCACCAAATGAGTTGCTTCGGTTGGACCGAAAGGATTCGGTTGGGGCGAAAATAACAAATCAGTGAAACCGAGTTCATTGCAGAGAAAACACTTGTCACCCCAGCTCACTAGACTAGTAAGATCTCACAAAGATTTGCAAGGAATTTACTGAAAGATGTGCAATGAATTGGAATGCAGAAAATGCAGAACAAACAGAAAGAAAGAAATCTAGATGAAGTTTTTTCTGAAAGGGGAAACAAATATGCATGAGACAAATGCAAAAACACAGAAAAGAAAACAAGAGAACTTCATCTAGAGATGGTCGGCGACAAAGTCACCTATGTTAGAGTATATTGACTTAGGAGTCAAGTGAGATCACTTGATCATAGGTCATACTCATCGTTTAAGCTCAAAATGGGGTTGCCATTTTTCGTTTAAGCATCTTGATGTATTCACATCTTGTCGAGTTGCTTTAGCTCATGACTTGGAGTAAAGCTTCTCTAAGATGGAATAACATACCTTGGTTGGTGGTGTAGTCCATGTAGTTGAACTTGTGTGGGTTGCTCAAGGTTGATGTAGCTCATCAAGTATTTGGAGCACCACTTGGAATTTCAGTCCATCTACCTACATGGGTTAGTTCTTGCAAGGAAGAGCACTTGTGTATCCAGAAATGACAATCATGAAGCTCAACATAGAATTTGTCAAAGGATATATTTGAATGGTTCCGTGCTTTCTTGTCTTCAACCGCCATAGTGTAGAGACTTGGTGATCTAGAGATTGCTCAAGATATGAGTGGATTACAATCTCATGGAATTTGATTCCACCAAGTACCTACATGGGTTAGATGACATGCAAGATACAAATATATCCAAGACATAAGATTTTCATCATGAGAGAAATATCAAGGATTAGTCATAAGTGCATGTCTTGCATGTATCCAATGGAGTTTCTACTCCAAGTTTGAAGCATCAATGATGTTCAATTCTCCTCTTAACCTGCAAAACACTTTCTCATCAAGAGGTTTAGTGAATATATCCGCTAATTGCTTTTCGGTGCGAACATGCTTAAGATCAATGTCACCCTTAGCAACATGATCTCGAATGAAATGATGACGAACTTCAATATGCTTAGTTCGAGAATGTTGCACAGGATTATGACCAATTTTAATAGCACTTTCATTGTCACAAAGTAATGGAACATGTCTCACATATATTCCATAATCCTTAAGAGTTTGGGTCATCCAAAGTAATTGAGCACAACATGAACCAGCGGCAATATATTCAGCTTCAGCAGTGGATAAGGATACTGAGTTTTATTTCTTGGAGGACCAAGACACAAGAGATCTACCAAGAAATTGACAAGTACCAGAAGTGGACTTTCTGTCAACCTTGTCTCCGGCATAGTCCGACTCGGAATAGCCAACAAGATCGAAAGAGGCCCTCTTAGGATACCAAATGCCAAAGTTTGGTGTATGAATTAAGTATCTCACTATCCTTTTCACGGCCTTAAGATGACATTCCTTAGGAGCAGCTTGATATCGTGCACACATGACACACTAAGCATGATATCGGGACGTGAAGCACATAGATATAACAATAAACCGATCATAGAGCGATAAACCTTTTGATCAACCGGTTCACCATCTTTGGTAAAGTCATTATGTCCACTAGTAGGCATGGGTGTAGACATACCTTTGCATTCTTGCATATTGAACTTCTTGAACAAGTCCTTGGTATACTTCATTTGAGAAACAAAGGTACCTTCCTTAGTTTGCTTGATTTGCAGCCCAAGGAAGAATTTGAGTTCACTCATCATGGACATCTCAAACTTCTGCGACATTAGCTTCCCAAACTTTTCACTAAAATGAGGGTTAGTTGAACCAAATATGATATCATCAACATAAATTTGGCACACAAATAGTTCTCCATTAACCCTTTTAGTAAAAAGAGTAGAATTAATTTTCCCAATTTCAAAGCCTTTTTCAATAAGAAACTTGGTCAAGCATTTATACCAAGCTCTAGGGGCTTGTTTAGGACCATAAAGAGCTTTGTGAAGTTTGTAAACATGATTGGGTTTCTTAGGATTGACAAAGCCGGGAGGTTGATTAACATAAACTTCCTCCTCTATTTCACCATTTAGAAAAGCACTTTTAATGTCCATTTGGTACAAGGTGATATCATGATGATTAGCATAGGCAAGTAAGATGCGAATGGACTCAAGTCTAGCAACGAGAGCGTAAGTCTCACCATAGTCCATACCTTCGACTTGTGTGTAGCCTTGGGCGACGAGACGTGCTTTGTTGCGAACTACTTGTCCATCTTCCTCTTGCTTGTTGCGAAACACCCATTTGGTACCGATGATGTTGTGGTTGTTGTCGGGCTTCTCAACCAATGTCCAAACTTGATTCCTCTCAAAGTTATGTAGCTCTTCATCCATAGCATTTATCCAATCCGGATCTTCCAATGCTTCTTCGACCTTCATAGGTTCAATGCTAGAGATGAAAGAATAGTTTTCACAAAAGTTAGCTAAACGAGTTTTAGAGCGAGTGATTCTCCCGGCTTGAATGTCATTGTAGATTTGCTCGATGGGATGATCTTTTGCAACTCTTTCTCGAACTCGTGAAAGCTTTTGCTTGGGTCTTCGTTGAACATCTTCTTCATCTTGTTCTTCTTCTTCTTGGCCTCCCTCATTGTTGGCGTTGTCGTTCTCTTGTCGTGGTGGAGAAGGAGGTTCTTGACGTTCATCTTGATACACTTCCTCGTTTTCTTCATCTTGGTGTGTCCTGCTTGTGGATGCTTCCGTATCAACTCTTGGTTCACCTTGTTGTGAAGTTGAAGCTTCCACTTGGACGGACGAGGTACTCTCCTTCACCTTCGTTGGACGAACCTTGCCAATAGCCAAGTCTTGAATTGCTTCCGAAGGATCTTTGTCACCTACATCAATTGGCAATTGCTCTACTTGCGAGCCGTTAGATTCATCAAACTTCACATCTAACGTCTCTTCAACCTTTCGGGTGAAATTGTTGTAGACACGGTAAGTGTGAGTGTTTGAGCCATAACCTAGTAGGAAACCTTCATGCGACTTAGGAGCAAATTTAGAGCGACGATGCTTATCAAGAATGTAGCACTTTGAGCCGAATACTTAGAAGTATCCAACTTGGGGTTGTTACCGGTGAGGAGCTCATATGCCGTCTTGCCGAGTAGCTTGTGAAGATACAAGCGATTTGTTGCATGACAAGCTGTCTCAACCGCTTCTGCCCAAAAGTGCTTCGGCGTCTTGTACTCACCAAGCATCGTTCTCGCCATTTCGATGAGCGTCCGGTTCTTTCTCTCAACAACTCCGTTCTATTGAGGTGTGTACGTAGCCGAGAACTCATGTGAAATCCCTTCTTCATCAAGAAAGGTGTCCACATTTGCGTTCTTGAACTCCGTTCCGTTGTCGCTGTGAACCTTCTTGATCTTCACTTCAAATTGATTTTGGGCCTTCCTAGCGAAGTTTTTGAAGATCTTTTGGACCTGCGATTTATCATCGAGAAAGAACACCCACGTAAATCTGGAAAAATCATCAACTATAACTAGACCAAAAGAATTTCCACCGAGACTCTTATAGGAGTTGGGACCAAAAAGATCCATGTGAAGTAGCTCGAGTGGCCTCCTTGTAGTCATGATGTTCTTCACGGGATGCCTTCCTCCAACCTGTTTACCTGCCTGACAAGCGCTGCAAAGTCTATCCTTATCAAATATGACATCGTTAACTCCGAGGATATGATTTCCTTTAGTAAGCTTGTCAAGGTTTCACATACCAACATGGCCAAGTCGTCTATGCCATAACCAACCTTTTGAGGATTTAGCAATGAAGCAAGTTTTAGGTTGAGCCTTTTTAGTGAAATCAACAATGTATAGATCACCTCTACGCACACCGGTAAAGACCATTTTATGATTATCTCGATGAAACACTTGGCAATCTACTTTAGTAAATAGAACATTGAAACCGAAATCAGCAAGTCTAGATACTGAAAGTAAGTTGTAACCAAGAGATTCCACAAGCATGACATTTTGTATGGAGCTATCATGTGATATGGCCACCTTACCGAGGCCAACCACCTTACCCTTTGAGTTGTCACCGAAAGTGACATACTTTCGAGGACTATCATTATCAGCAAGCTCGCGGAACATGTCTTTATCTCCGGTCATGTGATCGGTACATCCACTATCAAGAACCCATTCCTTTCCTCCTGACATATATCCCCGAAGATTTGCCATAAGACCAAAGTGTCTCATTGCATCATCAAGATCGAAGTCACTCTCATCATCCTCATCATAGTATCCATGTTCAACATCGTCATGTGGTGGATCAAGTCCTAGAGAGGGTGCTTCATTAGAATGAGTTTGATAATCTTGCTTATGAATTTTTATAGCTTCGGAAATAATGTCACTAATAATACCAACATTTCCTTTGGTGCGCATAAGATTTGTAAGCTCAAATAGACGATCACCAAACATAGGATCACTAGTATTCATCTTACTCAAGGCAATAGACTTATGGAGAATTTCATCAAGATTTTTCAAGGAATAATCTGGAAATCGTTCCTCAAGAAATTTCCATATGGTGTAGGCACACTTAAAGGTAGGCAAACATCCAAGCAAGTTTCTAGGCAATCCTCTAATGATAAGATCAGCAGTTCTAAGATTCCTAATCATGTCAATTGACTCATCATGGGTAGGATGCATAGGATCAACATAAGGTGCACAAGGGCTAGCAATGTACTTGTTAAAATGATATTGATTGAAAATAACAAGCATCTCATTTTTCCACTCATGAAAATACTCCCCATCAAGAGTAGGCACTCTATGTCTAATACTCCCAATAGTAGACTCATCCATCCTCCTCCAATGGTGATTAAACCAAAGCAATGGAGACCAATGCTCTGATACCACTTGTAGGACCTTGACAAGAGGTGTCTAGAGGGGGGGGTGATTAGACACTCAGTACCAAAGTTGTAGTTTTTAAGATTCTTTGGGTTTAAGTGGAGTTTAAGCACAATTTCAGCAATCAGAATACATATCAAGCAAGCATGCAAAGAGTGTATGAGCAGCGGAAAGTAAAGCATGCAACTTGCAAGAAAGTAAAGGGAAGGGTTTGGAGGATTCAAACGCAATTGGAGACACAGATGTTTTTGGCGTGGTTCTGATAGGTGGTGCTATCATACATCCACGTTGATGGAGGACTTCAACCCACGAAGGGTAACGGCTGCGCGAGTCCACGGAGAGCTCCACCCACGAAGGGTCCACGAAGAAGCAACCTTGTCTATTCCACCATGGCCGTCGCCCACGAAGGACTTGCCTCACTAGCGGTAGATCTTCACGAAGTAGGCGATCTCCTTGCCCTTACAAACTCCTTGGTTCAACTCCACAATCTTGTCGGAGGCTCCCAAGTGACACCTAGCCAATCTAGGATACACCACTCTCCAAGAAGTAACAAATGGTGCGTTGATAACGAACTCCTTGCTCTTGTGCTTCAAATGATAGTCTCCCCAACACTCAACTCTCTCTCATAGGTTTTGGATCTGGTGGAAAGAAGATTTGAGTGGAAAGCAACTTGGGGAAGGCTAGAGATCAAGATTCATATGGTAGGAATGGAATATCTTGGCCTCAACACATGAGTAGGTAGTTCTCTCTCAGAAAATGTATGCTGGAAGTGTAGGTTCAGTCTGATGGATCTCTCCACGAATGAACAGGAGGTGGAGGGGTATATATAGCCTCCACACAAAATCTAACCGTTACACACAATTTACCAAACTCGGTGGGACTGAATTGTTAAACTCGGTCAGACCGATTCAGCAAATAATGTGACCGTTAGGGTTTTCGGTGGGACCAAAATGCAACTCGGTGAGACCGACTCGGTTAGGGTTAGGGCATAATGTAATCTCGGTAAGACCGATTACACAAACTCGGTGAGACCGATTTGGTAATAAGCTTTCCAGAGAGTTGGTCAGGCAAACTCGGTGGGACCGATTACTCGAACTCGGTGGAACCGATTTTGGTAATAAGTTTCCAGAGAGTTTGCATTATAATCTTGGTAGTACCGATTGCTCAAACTCGGTGAGACCGATTATGATGATGGGTATACACAAAGAGATTACAATCCCATCTCGGTGAGACCGAGATCCCTATCGGTAAGACCGATTTGCTTAGGGTTTGTGGCAGTGGCTATGACTTTTGGAACCGGTGGCGCCGGATAGGAAGTTTCGGTGTGACCGATTTTGGCTTTGGGTTTAGGTCATTTGTGGAAGTGGGAAAGTAGTTGAGGGTTTTGGAGCATATCACTAAGCACATGAAGCAAGAGGCTCATTAAACAACACCTCATCCCTCCTTGATAGTATTGGCTTTTCCTATAGACTCAATGTGATCTTGGACCACTAAAATGTAAAATGAAGAGTCTTGAGCTTGAAGCTTGAGCCAATCCTTTGTCCTTAGCATCTTGAAGGAGTTCCCACATCCTTTAGTCCATGCCACTTCATTGTTGAACTTATCTGAAACATGCTAGATAGAAGTGTTAGTCCAACAAGAGATATGTTGGCATTAATTACCAAAACCACCTAGGGAGAACTTGTGCTTTCACCAACTGCCGCTCCGAACTATAATTTGGTGCATCGCACGTGGAACAAGACGGTGGATGAGCCACATGCCGGCCAAAGGGGTCCTGTTAAGTGTGTCGCCATTTCGTGTGCGGACTGACCCTGCTTGAGTTGCTACGCCAACACAACAGGAGCAGCCTACCACTTGGTTTTGCTCCTTGGTGAATACCAGCTATATTGATCTAAAAAGATACGTACTGAACTACCCTCTCTGTCTCGGTTTTTTATTTTTAGGCGTCTCGGTTTATAGGGCTTGCACGTAGTTCCAGGTCATCCATTTGACTAACTAAATATGAGTTACTATGTCACAAAAAGTATATCATTGGATTCTTAAGCGGATGTAGTTGTATTTAAAAGTCGAGGGCGGGGCTTTTCCTGCGCGGTAGGCGGGCAGTTCTGCCTAGTCGGTTCGACAGAGACGCGAGAAGAGGAGGGAGTAGGCTGTTTTAAACATAGGGTTGTGTGATTTGACAGCGAGTTACTGCTGGATAGGTGGGGCCTGGTGATTTGACTTTCCATTATCATTTTAACTGCGACGCTACGACCGGCGTGAGTCTCCCGATTCCTGACCACCTCCATACAGGTGCCTCTCCCAATGCTCCACCATGTAGTTGAGGCTGGCTCTTGCATGAGAGCCCACTTCTCCACTTTTTCCTTGCCTCTTTCCTCCACATATGCAAAAATGCCATGTAAAGCGGGCTTATAGCCAACTATTGTAGTACTTACTTGCTCCTACAGGTGCTAAGCCTGCCACATGTGTCAAGTTTGGTGCTCAACGCTTGTACCTAGGTGAAAAGACAATTTTGAGTCTATAGCTAATTAAATGAAGCAAACTTAGCAACAAAAAATAATAAGCACCTATGCATTGGGGACTTGATTGCTAAGCCATTTAATGCCCTTAGCACCTCATCTAAGCACCATTTCATTGGAAGAGGTCACTCCTTGGCAAATGCAATAAATACTACTCCCTCTATCCCATAATATAAGAACGTTTTTGGCACTACACTAGTGTCAAAAACGTTCTTATATTATGGGACGGAGGGAGTACGAAGAAAGAGATAGAGAGAAGTAAAAAAATAATAATACACTTATAGCTAACCTTGTTGTAGTATGAGTGACTAAGTGATGACATGCCAACATCAGATAGCCTAACGCACCGTGTTAAATCACCAAGGGCACGACCACGCGAGCGACACGACGGTCATGGTAGGCGCGACCATGATACGGGCTGCTGGCAGCCCTTGGATCCGAGATCCAAGGGTCGCATGCTAAGTTGCTGAAAATTTGTAGAATAACCCTCCAGGATAGGATATTCACCCATAGGTCTAGAATCACGCCATGCAACCGTTCGATCTCAGATCCAAGGGCTCTCGGAAGCCCGTATCATGGGAGAATGGAAAGCCACTACCCTGCCATTCGCACGCTGGCAGTTCGCTCCTACTCGTCCCCGCACGTCCTCTAATATTACGCCGGTTCACTCCTAGTCGTCCCGTCCTTTCACATTATGGCAGTCCCACTAATCCTAACCATCCTCCCAAATCCATGGCGTCCCAAATCTCCATGATCGGCGGTGAGTACAAGGTTAGAACCATCACCGGTGATGAGTTCGATGTCATCTACACCCGTTCTTCCACGACGGTGAAAGGATGCCTTTCTCGCTTCAGACGCATGTTCGAAAACTCAGATGATGAGTGGTTCACTGGGCTAGATGTTGAGTACACCACAGTCTTGGGACGAGAGAAGGATTTAAAGGAGGAAGAGAGGAAGAAGCCCGCCGTGATCCAGGTTTGCGTGCATGACTTATGGTTGGTCTACCACGTATGCCATGCTGACGTTGAATGCCTGGATTTTAAGAACTTCCTCAAGAGCAACCTAGTCAAATTCGTTACTGTAGACTTTAGGAATGACAAGGATGTCCTGGGTCGAATAGGCCTCGTTGTAGGCAACCCCTTCGACCTCCAGAAGAATTGGCTGCTGCCCTCCAGTGTCCAGCCTTCAATGCTGACCCTAGCAGGAGCCATCATTCATCCTTCCTACAGTAAACTGGAGAAACCTCAATACACGTTTCATCGTCATGCATGGCAGTGGAATGTACTAGATATAGACCACATCCACTACGCTGCAATGGATGGCTACCTTTGTTTCAATATCTACAAGGGTTGGATGAAGAGCAAGAGTCAAGTGTGTGGTTCAAGCAAAGAAGTATCGGCCAAGAGGAAGAGGGACAAGGACGAAGTCGAGGACGTGGACAAGGACTCCGAGTGAGTAAGGTGTAAGTGTTGTTGCTCATGGTGGTTCTAATGCAGTGTCTACCGGATTAGTTGCATAGTTTAATTTCAGGTGTGCTTACTTTAATTTGAGGGGTGTGTTATGGTGAGCCCCCAGCAGAACTATGTTATGTTTCTTCTCGTTACTTTAACTCTTCAGTATGTACATACTACTAGTATTTCTTTAATAGAATTTAGCACCCCATTTAAGCACGTACTAGCTTTTTAAATAGTACTATATGCATAATTTGGCGACGAGCGCTCTCTATATGTACCACCTTATTTTTAATTTCTATTTTTGGTCCATGGCGCAATCCATCGATACTACTACTATACAAAAGTATACATTTTTTAAAAGGCTAGAGTACTGTTCATCACATATATAGCCAGTTAAATTATCAACCTAGAATGACGTGCATGCCATTTAAACTGATACGGAGGAAGTATAGTAAAAATGAGGTGATTTTACCGAGCGATCGGCGGGGGAGCATGGCCTGTCATGCGGTCCCATGTGTCATGATGTACCAAGGCGATGCGCGTGTCCCTCTTGAGGCAAAAGCAATACTACGTGGTTTGAGATGATGGCGAACCGAAGTGTGAAATAATGGTTGCTTCGTCCGTCTGGGAAGGTGGGGCATTGTGATTTGACGTCTCATTGCTCATTACTATTACTGGGCCGGTACGTGTGGGGTGCATCCCCCCTGCTGTTCTGCACTGTTATTTGGTGCTTGACACGTTGACCCGGTTGCTATATGTCCCACATGTTGGTGACAGGAAGTACAGAATTCATGAAACGGAGCGTCGACGGAGGAGTATACTACAGAATTCATGAAAGGGAGCGACTTAGTTTTGGAAAAATCTGATTTTACGGAGTACGTACCCACTAGGGTTTATAGGGCTCATCTAAAAAACATCCGTTTTTCCGTTTGATAAGTCTCAATTCTACTACTAGTAGTAGTACATCACATGTTGGATTTCGAGGTGCGTTAGATCACCCGATGCAAGCAGTGTCAAGAGGAAAACTCAC
This sequence comes from Triticum aestivum, assembly GCF_018294505.1. NCBI lineage: Eukaryota > Viridiplantae > Streptophyta > Magnoliopsida > Poales > Poaceae > Triticum > Triticum aestivum. The sequence continues at coordinate 498,556,824 of NC_057801.1, read as the reverse complement.
CAATGCATGTAGAAGTCCATGGAAATTTAGTGGTCATTCATGCATTCGTTCTAATTAATGCCTCGGTAAACATAACTTCTTGAGAAAAACGAGCATACTAATTACTTGTGCAAACTACAAAATTAATTCGACCACTCACCGTCTACCTTGGTTGGAGAGACTTTGAAATTGAGCCATAAACTGGAAAGGAGGGAGTAGTAACTTTTGTATCGATTACTATTTGTGGCCTTGTATAGATGCAAAATGTATTTTTTTATAGTGGCCTTGTATAAGTAAATGGAGGGAGTACTAAAGGACATATATATTCCAAACAATATGATAATCTCTCTAAGCAAGGTACGTAGTAGGGACGAGGAGTAAACGGAGGGAGTAGTAACATTTTCTCCTCGTCCTGCGAGCCATCGCGCGCGTGGGCGAGGGAGCGGGCGTAAGGCGTATACTACTACTACTACTACTACTACTACTACTACTACTACTACTACTACTACTACTACTACTACTACTACTACTACTACTACTACTACTACTACTACTACTACTACTACTACTACTACTACTACTCGTAATCAAGCTTCACCTCATCCTGCGAGCCACCGCGCCCGTGGGCGGGGGAGACGGCGTACTAAGCAAGCTTCTCCATGTTCTGCGAGTTGACGTGACACATCAAAAGTACTCCAGTGTATAGAGCCTTGCCTCTAAGGTAGGCCCCACATGGTTTGCCTCTTTTTCAACATAACACGTCAAGTCGCAATTTGTTTGTTCACCCGTGGTAGACGATCCTCCCTCCACCAAGTGGACAACCAGTACATGTGTCAAATTACCATGTGGGCTGCCTTTTTGTACAGAAATGAGCTCCACCGTGTACCGGCGCGGGTGTGGTTGGGAAAGAGACGAAAGTACGTGCGCCGTGCATGCACCTCTTCTCTTCATGCACGTCCCCCACCTTCGTGGGTGTGTGTGAGAGATACAAACCTAGACATAATGCGCCGTCCATCCCCATGCCTCCGCCCAGTCCGACTAGCAGTCACCACCATGCCCCACTCCTCCTCACCTTATCTCTCATATTTCTCCCTCCATTTTTATATACAAGGGGACACTATCAAAATTACAATTTGCAGATATACAAGGCCACTAACACTAATCCATACAATATTAATGGTGTTTGCCTCGTAGTACTAGCAAAGGAGGACATTAATTATCCCTTGCATGCATGCGGGAGTTTGTAAAAAATGCATCTAGATGTTCCGCGCAATGCACGGGCATCTTGCTAGTTCATGAAAACAACACATGGCAAAATTCCATGGCGAACGAGGGATTTGAATCTGTTGGGAGGGGCTGTTTGGATCTTGCCCGGGGTAGCCAAAATATTAGCGACCCTTTTGTCCACCGGTGCCTTTGCCACTGATGAACGAGGAATGTCTCGGGTGCTCATGCATCCTCCAGCGCGCACGTTGGAGACGATCTCGCATGAGCTGTGTTTTTCCTATCCCACCACGCCGCCCGAGCCGCCCGCAGACCGACCAGCGACCCGCAAATTACTCCATCCAACCGTAGCCTCACACATTATGACAACAACTCAACCAACCGGACAAAATTCACGCAAACACGTAGATAAACTGATATTTCATATAATAAACGAAGGAAATCATATAAAAAACCGGATTTACATACAAACATGACGAATTTCATTACATTCAAATGAACTACGCGGTGCTAGTTCTGGACATCACAGGTATATAATACCTGACCTAAATGGTCGCCCGCCGATTGATTTGTGTTCCTCATGTCCAGCAGCACGATCACTAGACTACCGGGATCCCCGGAGGTATATGCTTCAGCGCAAAGGATGGCTCACTTCCCCACTGCCCAACTGATATCATTGGCTGATGCCGAAGATGATGGTGGCCGGCACCGGTTCGAGTTCATCACTGGCCACTACTTTGCCATGGCCGGCACCGACTCGAGTTCATCCTAACATTCCCCTCTTCCGTGGAGCCCATGTGATGACCCACAAGTATAGGGGATCTATCGTAGTCCTTTTGATAAGTAAGAGTGTCGAACCCAACGAGGAGCAGAAGGAAATGATAAGCGGTTTTCAGCAAGGTATTCTCTACAAGTACTGAAATAAGTGGTAACAAATAGTTTTGTGATAGGATAAATTGTAACGAGCAACAAGTAACAAAAGTAAATAAAGTGCAGCAAGGTTGCCCAATCCTTTTTGTAGAAAAGGACAAGCCTGGACAAACTCTTATAATAGGAAAAGCGCTCCCGCAGACACATGGGAATATCGTCAAGCTAGTTTTCATCACGCTCATATGATTCGCATTCGGTACTTTGATAATTTGATATGTGGGTGGACCAGTGCTTGGGTGCTATTCCTACTTGAACAAGCATCCCACTTATGATTAACCTCTATTGCAAGCATCCGCAACTATAACAAAAGTATTAAGGTAAACCTAACCATAGCATGAAACATATGGATCCAAATCAGCCCCTTACGAAGCAACGCATAAACTAGGGTTTAAGCTTCTGTCACTCTAGCAACCCATCATCTACTTATTACTTCCCAATGCCTTCCTCTAGGCCCAAATAATGGTGAAGTGTTATGTAGTCGACGTTCACATAACACAACTAGAGGTTAGACAACATACATCTTATCAAAATATCGAACGAATACCAAATTCACATGACTACTAACAGCAAGACTTCTCCCTTGTCCTCAGGAACAAACGTAACTACTCACAAAGCATATTCATGTTCATAATCAGAGGGGATATAATGTGCATAAAGGATCTGAACATATGATCTTCCAACAATTAAACCAACTAGCATCAACTACAAGGAGTAATCAACACTACTAGCAACCTACTAGCACCAATCCCGGACTTGGAGACAAGAATTGGATACAAGAGATGAACTAGGATTTGGAGATGAGATGGTGCTGGTGAAGATGTTGATGGAGGTTGCCCTCTCCCGATGATAGGAGCGTTGGTGATGACGATCGTGATGATTTCCCCCTCCCGGAGGGAAGTGTCCCCGGCAGAACAGCTCTGCCGGAGCCCTAGATTGGTTCCGCCTCGTGGCGGCAGAGTCTTGTCCCGAAAGGTTGCTTATGTTTTTTTTTCTCATCTAAAGACTTCATATAGGAGAAGATGGGCGTCAGAGAGCCACCAGGGGGCCCACGAGGTAGCGGGCGCGCCCAGGGGGGAGGGGCGCGCCCCCATCCCCGTGAGCAGGGTGTGGGCCCCCTGGCCTTCATCTTTGGCGATGATTTTTCTTTCTTTATTTTAAGATATTCCTTGGAGTTTCAGGACTTTTGGAGCTTTTCAATATTTGCTCCTTTTCCAGCCAAAATTCCAGCTGCCGACATTCCTCCTCTTCATGGTAAACCTTGTAAAATAAGAGAGAATAGCCATAAGTATTGTGACATATCGTGAAATAACAGCCCATAATGTGATAAATATCGATATAAAAGCATGATGCAAAATGGACGTATCAACTCCCCCAAGCTTAGACCTCGCTTGTCCTCAAGAGAAAAGCCGATAACAATAAATATGTCCTCGTGTTTAGAAGTAGAGGTGTCGATAAAAATAAAATACGGACATGAAGGCATCATGATTATTTTCATAACAGCAACATATATAGATTTTTCATATGATTACTTATGTTCAAGTGATGATCTTTTCACAAAGCCAAAGTATGAATCATAAATCTTATTGAGCACCAACAAATTATACCCTCAGTCATTGAAGCAATTGCAATTTATCATAACATTGGAAAGAGTCTATGTCAGAGCTTAAAAGCAAGTCCACATACTCAACTATCACTTAGTTCTTCATAATTGCTAACACTCACGCAATACTTGTGGTTATGGAGTTTTAACCGGACAAAGAGAAAGATAGGGGCTTGTAGTTTTGCCCCACAACCTTTTACCTCAAGGGTAATGTCAACAATAACAATTCATGCTCCCCCACATCCAATTAGATATATATATATATATATATATATATATATATATATATATATATATCATGTTCTTTCCAACATGCTGAGCTTGCCAAAGGATAAAATGAAAAAGGAAAGGTGAAGATCACTGTGACTCTTGCATAAAGTAGAGGATAATAATAAAAGATAGGCCCTTCGCAGAGGGAAGCAGAGGTTGCCATGCGCTTTTATGGTTGGATGCACAAAATCTTAATGCAAAAGAATGTCACTTTATATTGCCCCTTGTATGTGAACCTTTATTATGCAGTCCGTCGCTTTTATTGCGTCCACAACAAGTTCGTACAAAGCTTATTTCTCTGCACTAATAAGTCATGCATATTTAAAGAGAAATTTTTATTGCTTGCACCGATGACAACTTACTTGAAGGATCTTACTCAATCCATAGGTAGATATGGTGGACTCCAATGGCTAAACTGGTTTAAGGGTATTTGGAAGCACCAGTAGTATCTCTACTTGGTGCTGAGAATTTGGCTAGCATGAGGGGGAAAGGCAAGCTCCACATGTTAGAGGAACTATGACAACATACTTTATCTCAGATGTAAGAAAACATAACTCATTATGTTGTCTTCCTTGTCTAACTCTTTAGCATGTCATATTTTAATGAGTGCTCCCAATCATAAAATATGTCAGTGATAATATATCTATATGTGAAACCTCTCTCTCCTTATTACTTCCTATTAATTGCAACGATGACCAAAGCTATATTTGCCAACTCCCAACAACTTTTAATCATCATACTCTTTTTATGTGAAGTCATTACTCTCAATAAGATCAATATGAAATCTTTGTTTCTTTTTATTCTTTTCTTTATTCACCCAAGATCATGGCAAAGTAATCAAGCCCTTGACTCAACACTAATCTTTATTATATATAGCTCAGGGACTCGATTGCATAGAGGGATCATAAAGCAGAACTCAAAACTAGATCGTTCCATGACTTTATTCTACTAAATCAAGATACTACTAATAGGATCGAACTAAGAAAAACGGTAAAGATAGGAGTTGTGATGGTGATACGATACCGGGGCACCTCCCCAAGCTTGGTAGTTGCCAAGGGGAGTGCCCATATCCATGCAATTACATCTCCTTCTTTGTTGTTGGCGGTGGAGGTGTTGTTGATGATGGAAGCTTGTCGTCCACCTTCCATGGCATAGGCTCACCCTCATAGAAGGATGATCGAGTCTCCGGAATCCTCAAATCTGCAACGGAAACAGTTCGAAATGAAAACAGAGGATATTTGCGTGATACGGTCGTCAAAACCTTCGAGAGAATATATAATGAATTTTTACCGACCAAAATACGTATCGTGCAAGAAAATGGATTCGGGAGGGCACACGAGGTGCTCACGAGGTAGGGGGGCGCGCCCAGGGTGGTAGGGCGCGCCCTCCGCCCTCGTGGAGGCCTCGTGTACTCCCCGGACTGCTACTTATTTTTCTATTTTTCTAAATATTCCAAAACGGAGAAATATTTCTTTCAAAATGGTTTTGGGGTCGGTTTACTTACCGTACCACATACCTATTCCTTTTCGGAGTTTGGAACGTTCTGAAAAGTGTCCCTTATGTATTCCTCCGGGGTTACAGTTTCAATAATATTGGTTTCAACATTTCTGGGATTCAATGAGATATAATGTTTGATTCTTTGACCGTTTACCACCTATGGATTTGCGCGTGCGAAGTTGTTGATTTTTATGGCACCGGAACGATAGACCTCCTTGTCGTGGAATTGTCACGTTAGATGTCCTCGTGAATGGACTTAGTTGTGGAGCCATCGCAACTAGGAAGCTTGAAAGGGTTAAATCGGGACAAAGGACACAAGAGGTTTTATACTAGTTCGGCCCCTTACGGTGAAGGTAAAGCCTACGTCTAGTTGGGTTTGGTATTGATGTTTCGATGACCAGGGAGCGAGATACGCTTTGCCTGGCTCTCGATGAGTTGTTTCTTGCCCTAAGCCGCCAGCAGGTCGTCCCCTTATATACACGGGTCGACACCCTGTGGCTTGCAGAGTCCCGGCCGGCTTATAAACAGTGTCCGGCTCGGTGACTAGTTAAATCTACCTTATGTTACAAGTCATGCCATCATGGCGGTTTACAACAACGGGCCATAAGTCGCCTGTGGGCCTTAAGCCCTTTATTGAATCGCCATCTTCATGCTTGGTCTTGGGCTTCTCTCTGATGAGTCTTCTTTGTGTAACCCGGCCCCTCCTGAGCGGCTTACACAAATAGTTATATCCCCAACATTAGGCCCCAGATTGATTTGAACCTGTTCATGTCAATCTTAAAAAATATTTTTAAAGAATAAATCTTCAGTCTTCTGACTATACAGAGAGTTTTCTTTAACCCGCCATGACGTCATCTTCTGGATCCGTCTTAACCTGGCGTGACGTCATCCTCTCTTTAATTCATTTTCTATTCCGTCGTATCCTTCAACGGATCTCTACTTTTATTGATTGTTCCAAAAATCGAGGCGTCGGGGCCGCTGGATAGTAATTCTTATCTCCTCGTTTCCCGCACCGTGTCAGTTATCTTCTCCCTATAAATAGGCGTGACTTAGGTCTTTCATTCTTCTCCTTCCAGCCGTCCTCTTCCTCTTCTCTCTGCCACTCGAGCTCCGCCTCCGCCGTCGTCGAACCCCTCGTCTTCATCGACTCAGGCCTTTGCATCAACCTGACTCTGACCAGAAATCGACGGCGAACCTCTGCAGCTCGTCCACATCCGTGAGTTCCTCTCCTTCCCTTTCTTTAGATCTGCATCGGAACCCTTTTGAGTTCGTCGGCGTTCATCACCGCCCGACGCAAACCCTCGCTAGTTTGCATCTCCAATGCCCTGTTTAGATCGTAAAAACTGTGCAGAACTGCTGCGGTAGTTGTTTGTGTTGATCTTGCATAGAAACAGATCTCATTTCCCTTATTTGGAAACCCTCTTCGAGTGCGTGAACTTCTCTGCCCTGTTTTTAGGTCTAGAAAATTTCCATTTCAGAGCAATAATTTGATCCAGAATAATAGCCGTCGTCTATGAAACTTGTTTCTATCACCCGGATGATACTGAACACCACTGTCCAGGTGTCCGGTTTAAATAAGTGATACTGAACTGTAAGCCTTGCCTTCCTCTCATGATCTTAAGAATTTTTTAATTGCTCTTGATACTTGTAGCAGCTTAAATATTGTTGCACAATCACCCTTATATCATTAGGCCCCTTTCTTAAGCCGCCACTTTAAATGATTTAGATATTTCTCCCAGGTTAAAGTTGAATCGGAGCTTTCTTATTTTGCCGTAGGCCAACTGTTGTCATGGCTCCTAAGGCGGCCAAAGCCCCTGTGACTTGCAATTGGGTTCCATCCACAGTGACCAAAAGCAAACTTGCCGAGTTTGTGAAGTCTGGCCATCTGCCAAAGAAGGAGGTCATGTCTTATCGTGCCCCTAACCCGTCTGAGGAGATACCTCAACCCAAAGATGGGGAGGTGATAGTTTTCACGGATCACATGAACCGGGGATTTGCCCCCCCCCCGTCTCAAAACTCTTCAGGGAAGTTTTGAATTTCTTTGACCTTAGACCTCAAGACATTGGACCCAATTCCGTGTCAAATCTTTGCAATTTTCAAGTCTTGTACGAGGTGTACCTGGGAGAGGAGCCAAGTCTACTTTTGTTTAGAGAACTTTTTTATTTGAACCGGCAAAATGAACGTGCCAACGGGCCTAGCCTTGAACTTGGCGGCATCTCAATCCAGCGGCGACGAGATTATCTTTTTCCTTATGCTGAACTGCCAAGTCACCCGAAAGATTAGAACCAGATGTGGTTCTACTGTCAAGACACAGCACCGGCTGATGAGAGTCCTCTGCCCGGCTTTCGCACCCTGCGCCTTGAATCCAACAATCATCTGGCGGATAAGTTGACTATTGTTGAGCGCCTGCCTCTCAATCCCACCATTAAGAAGATCAAAGCTCTTTTAGGCAATGGGTTAAGTGGCATCGATTTGGTCCGGGTCTGGGTCACCTGGCGGATACTACCATTAAGACGCCGCTCCGGTTTAATGTGTACTTACTCAGGCGAGAAGTCTGATCCAATGCGTCACAGTCCCGACGACTTACCAGATGATGTGGTAGATGCTATGACCCAGTCACTGTTGAAGGACGGCACTGTAACCAGTAATGCCTTCGGTTTACTTCCCTTCTGCAAGAAGAACCCGGCCCCTGTGGTAAGTTACCAATCTTCATAAATACTCTTTAACATATTATACCTTCTTGTACTTATGATTCCTTATCTTTTCCACAGGCCGGTGATAATTTCTGGAAGGTCAAGTATGACCATGAGGCTGCCAAATAGGCCAGGGCAGCCAAGAAAACCGAAAGGAAAGCCGCCAAGACGGGCACCTCAAAGAAGAAGAAACCCAACGCCTCCGATATGCTTAAATTGGATGACTCTTCTTCGGATGATGAAGAGGTAATATGTTGATTTTCTTAACTCCTTTGTCGTTACTCTACTGACATTCTACCCTTTCAGGAGGATACAGGGAACAGTCAAGCAATTGACGAAGAGGTAACTATAATCTCCTCCGACTCAAAGCCTTTGCCAAAGCAAAAAATCCGAAGGGCAACCCAGAAAGTAAGATTTTCACATCCTCTAGCTTACCAAGATCCTCAATTTCTTTTGAAGCAACAACAGCTTGAGAACCGGAGGCAGACTCGGGCCAATCAAGACGCAGAACTCTCCTCCGGCTTACCCGATGTAACCAGGAAGCGTCGAACCGAGGTTATCTCTGACTTACGTTCTGCTTTACCTTTGGAGGATTTGATTCGCCAACCTCTCAATTCATCTGAATCCAATTATTAGGATACCTCTCCTTCCTCTGACGAGTCGATGCAATCAAACATGTCGGCTTTCAAAATGGCTCCCGGGTAATGTAACCTTTCTTACTTTAAGTTTTTTCATACTTATACTTTGATACTCATTCTTCTATCTTTATTGATAGTCTCCAAGTGAAGCCTAGCAAGAGGGCGAAGAAGAATAAACCCTCCCAAGACACGGTGGTTACTGAACCGGCGCTTGACTCATCCGTTCCTGACAGTTCCACTCATCAGCCACCGCCTGAACCGGCTTCTGATATTCCGGTGCCAACCTCTGACCCGCCTGCAGAAGATGTTGTCCACAACTCTGATAACCCGGAAATTCCTAGCCTGGTCAAGACGACTGACCCGGAAGTTGAATTTCTAAAAAGTCAATATGTTGAACCGGGTCGGCCTACTATTCTTGCCCAATGCACTGCCAAGGAGGACTTTGCCCAACGTCGGAAAGCCAAAAAGGACATCACTGATTATACTCACCTAAGCATTGGTGACATAGTCTCGGGCTATCTGAACCAAGTGCACAATAGTCGTGACCTGGAAATTGACATGGTGAAGCAAATACAGCACAAATCTGAGGTATAACTTATGCTTTTTTCTTGAACTTACTGACTGTACCAGCCCCCAAGTCTATTGCTTATGAATGAATATGCTGTAGACTTAGAAATCTACTTACTGTTAGGTTGTCCGGCTTAAAGTGCATACATTTAACCCGGTGATAGCATGAGACTTTGAATTTGCATTACACATTAGCCCCCAAGTGTCAAGTATCTTTACTTGTAAAGTGCTTGAGACTTAACATGTATAACTCAGTAGGATAGGTTAAAAAATTTCTTTAAGCATAGATTAGCCCCAAGTGCCAAGTATCTTTACTTGTAAAATGTTCGGACTTAAATGTTACCTTACCATGATTCTTACCATAACCTGATGTCAATACATGCCACCATAAGTCAATTTGAGTCGGAGAGTGCTGACCTGAAGAGCCAGCTAAAAACCCAAGAGCTTGAAACTCAGAAAGCCAACTCCAAGTTTGAATTCAGTGTCACTGAACAAGAGAAGCTAAGGCAAAATTTTGAGTCAGAAAAGAAAAATTGGACTGATGAGAGGGCTTCACTGGTGACCCGGGCCGAGGCGGCAGAAGCATCTCTTGCAGAGGCAACAACCGAACTGTCCGACTTAAAACGGCAGATATCCCAAATGGTCTCCGCCATCTTCGGTAAGTCACTCTGAAAAACCTTAAATATTGTAATCTTCCAAGGATTATTGTAATAGTTATCTCCGGCTTATTGTTACTCTTGTGAACATATAGGCCCCAGGAGTACCAACCTCAAGCAAAACATGCTGATCAAGCTTAAGGCGGTTTACACCTTAGTGGAACAGCTGTACTCCGGGTCACAACGTGCCTTGGCCGTTGTGGCCTTGTCAAACACCCCTCCCCGCCTTTTACAAGACGTGCTGAAGCATCTCTCTGTGCTACCCCAGCGAATTCAAGATTTAAGGCAGGCATCCGCAAGAGCCGGAGCCGTGGCCGCATTGAGTCGGGCAAAGTCATGGGTGCCAGAACTTGACTTGGCCGATCTTTCTCTTGGATATCCAAGTCTGAAGGAGGATGGCGCTGTATTTGATGATCAAGACTTCACCGCTTGTGTCAAAGTCGTATGTCCCTTGGCGACTCTCATTGGGAATGATACCGATCTTACTAAGTATTCGCCGGGCTATGATAGCGAGAACCAGAGAATCCCAAACGTCCCATACGACCAAGTCAGCCTGATCCCTCCAACGCGTAAGCATACCTTTGCCCCTGAAGTGGACCCGGCCGGTTTAATAGATGATGAGGCTGAATTTGAAGCCTTGAGCGGCATTGACTGGGCCTCATCCACCTTCCAGGACAAAACAACCGACGGAGAGGCGGAGAAGGATAACCCGGAGTCGTCAAGCCCGCCGAAGGAATGAGTCGCCAGGCGTTTTATAACTTTTGCCCAAACAATGCTTCACTTATTTAGACTCGGGGAGTCTTGTAATAGGATAGAAAAAACTTCTTAATGCTTGTCATGCCCTCGCGCATGTTTATGATGCCTATTACTTTTGTAAGCCGCCATCACTATATTTCTCTGGCTTATGTTAACCATGTATTTCCTTGATGTTTGACTTGCTTTGTCTTATCCTGCACATAAAACAAGTAAAATTTTCTGGGCAGTTTACCGCACCAGGGGTTTATAGAGTATTGATAACCCGGAACATGACCCGGAGACATCATATATAGGCCGGTTTATGATCATTTAAAAGATAATCACAATAACATACCTGCAAACCCTTTGATAACCTTCCCGGCTCGTATGAAGTTTTACCTGGCACTTTAGAACCTGGGGTAATCAATACTAAACCGGAAAAATAAAGAACCATCTCCTCCAGAAGGTTTCAAGATAACTACAGTAATTATATTTAGAAGCAATGTTCACAGGCTCTTGATTCGAATACGATCAAAGAACCGTCCCAAAGGGGTTAAGCTAAGATTCTAATACGATCATATAGCCCCTAGTGGCTTTGGCGATGCCGATCAAGTGGGTATCGACAGCTATGTTCTCTTTGGTTCGAATACGACCTATGTTTGAACAGGAAGCCCCCAAGTGAACATAAGAGTTGTTTAATGACGCTTTTTCGAATACGATCCATGTCAGACCCAAAGGGGTTAAGTTGTGATTCAAATATGATCAAGAAGCCCCCAAGTGGGTTTTTGGCAGTATGCTGATCAAGTGGGTATCGACAGCTATGTTCACTTTGGTTCGAATACAACCTATGTTTGAACAGGAAGCCCCCAAGTGACCATGGCTAGATTTGGATATGATCATAAGCCGGACCAAAGGGAAAGCCGGATTCAGATATGATCCGCTCCCTGTCGGTAGTGTCCACCACCTGATAAATAAGATATAGAGAACATTCTTTATGGGAAAAAAAGGACAAAGGTCCTGCTTTATTGCTTTATATAATATGTACATCGTCAAAAAGTATATACATCTTAAGAGCCGGTGGCTTAAGTATAGTAAGGCCGAAGATGGGCAATATTGCACGGCCGGTGGGTCTCCTCCTCCGACTTACGTGAGTCCTTGTGCTCTTGAACATCAATGAGGTAATATGACCCGTTGTTCAGATTCTTGCTGACCACAAAGGGTCCTTCCCAAGGCGGAGATAGCTTGTGCCTGTTAGATTGATCTTGGATGAGCCGGAGCACTAAGTCGCCTTCCTGAAAGGCTCTACTCTTAACCCGGCAGCTATGATAGCGGCGCAGGTCTTGCTGATAAATCGCTGAGCGGGCTATTGCCAAGTCTCGCTCCTCATCCAACAAGTCAAGTGCATCCTGACGAGCTTCTTCGTTGTCGGCCTCAACATAATCCGCCACGCGGGGTGAATCGTGCCGGATGTCACTTGGTAGGACCGCCTCTGCACCATACACCATAAAGAAAGGCGTGTAACCTGTAGATCTGTTAGGCGTAGTGTTGATGCTCCATAACACGGAAGGTAACTCCTCCACCCAACAACCCGGAGTCCGTTGTAAGGGGACTAAAAGCCGGGGCTTGATACCTTTCAGGATCTCTTGATTAGCTCTTTCTGCTTGACCATTGGATTGAGGATGAGCAACAGCCGAAACATCAAGCCGGATATGTTCTCTTTGACAGAACTCTTCCATGGCATCCTTGGAGAGATTAGTGCCATTATTAGTTATGATGCTATGTGGGAAACCAAAACGAATGATCACCTTTTTCATGAATTGAACCGCCGTGGCTACATCACACTTACTGACCGGCTCTGCCTCAACCCACTTTGTAAACCTGTCCACTGCCACCAGGAGATGTGTCTTTTTATCCTTAGACCTTTTGAAAGGCCCAACCAAGCCCCCAGACTGCAAAAGGCCAAGTGATTGGGATCATCCTCAATTCTTGAGCCGGCACATGAGCTCGTCATGAGAACTTTTGACAACCGTCACATTTGCTGACCAGATCCTCCGCATCAGCATGAGCCGTCAGCCAATAGAAACCATGACGAAAAGCTTTGGCTACAAGAGATTTTGACCCGGCACGATGGACACAATCCCCTTCATGGATCTCATGAAGTATTTCTTGGCCTTCTGTAGGGGACACACAGCGTTGAAACGCCCTAGTGACACTTAGGTGATGTAACTCGCCGTTAACAATCGTCATAGATTTGGAGCACCTGACGATTTGTCTCGCCAAGGTCTCATCCTCAGGTAACTCACCCTGGGTCATATAAGCCAAGTAAGGCACTGTCCAATCCGGGATAACGTGAAGAGCCGCCACCAGCTGTGCCTCCGGGTCTGGCATTGCTAGCTCTTCCTCAGTAGGCACCTTGACAGAAGGGTTATGCAAAACATCGAGAAAGGTGTTGGGCGGCACCAGCTTACGTTGGGAACCCAACCGGCTTAAAGAATCAGCCGCCTCATTCTTCCTTCGATCGATGTGCTCCATTTGATAACCCGTGAAGTGACCCGCCACAGTATCTACTTCACGACGATAAGCCGCCATAAGGGGGTCCTTGGAATTCCACTTGCCTGACACTTGTTGAGCCACAAGATCTGAGTCGCCCAAGCATCTTACCCGGCTTAAGTTCATCTCCTTAGCCATCCGGAGACCATGGAGTAACGCCTCGTACTCAGCTGCATTGTTAGTACATGGAAACATAAGCCGGAGTACATAACAAAATTTGTCACCTCGAGGGGAAGTTAACACCACTCCAGCCCCCGAGCCTTCTAGCTGCCTGGACCCATCAAAGTGAATCGTCCAATATGTGTTATCCGGCTTCTCCTCAGGGGCCTGTAACTCTGTCCAATCATTGATAAAGTCCACCAAGGCCTAAGACTTAATAGCAGTACGTGGCATATACTTCAAATCATGAGGCCCAAGTTCAATGGCCCACTTGGCAACTCGTCCTGTGGCCTCCCTGTTCTAAATGATGTCTCCCAAAGGGGCAGAACTTACCACAGTTATAGGGTGGCTTTGAAAGTACTGCTTGAACTTCCGGTTGGCAATAAACACCACGTAAACAAACTTCTGCCAGTGTGGATACCTTTGCTTAGATTCAATGAGCACCTCACTGATGTAGTAAACCGGTCGTTGAACCAGATGCTCCTTGCCAGCTTCCTTACGCTCCACCACGATGGCAACACTGACGGCTCATGAATTGGCGGCCACATATAATAGTAAAGGCTCTTTATCAATTGGAGCCGCGAGAACCGGCGGTTCAGACAATTGTCTCTTCAAGTCTTCAAAAGCAGCATCAGCGGCCTCGCTCCAGACAAAAGTGTCAGTTTTCTTCATCATCTGGTACAATGGAAGGGCCTTCTCACCTAACCGGCTTATGAACCGGCTTAAGGCGGCAACACGACTTGCCAGTCGCTGAACATCATTGATGCACGCCGGTTTAGCCAGAGAGGTAATCGCCTTAATCTTCTCCGGGTTAGCTTCGATGCCTTTGTTTGACACCAGGAAACCCAAGAGCTTGCCCGCAGGTACGCCAAATACACACTTGGCTGGGTTAAGCATCATCTTATAAACCCGGAGATTATCAAAGGTCTCCTTCAAGTCAGATATCAAGGTTTCCTTTTCTCTGGACTTTACCACAATGTCATCCACGTAAGCATGAACATTACGCCCAATTTGATCGTGCAAACAGTTCTGCACACACCACTGATAAGTCGCCTGGGCACTTTTGAGTCCAAATGGCATAGATACATAGCAGAAGGCTCCAAACGGAGTGATGAAAGCCGTCTTCTCCTCGTCCTTAACTGCCATTTTGATCTGATGATAACCAGAGTAGGCATCCAAAAAGCTCAAACGCTCACAACCCGCCGTAGCATCAATGATTTGTTCAATACGGGGAAGAGCAAAGGGATCAGCCGGACAAGCCTTGTTTAAGTCCGTGTAGTCCACACACATCCGCCAGGTGCCGTTCTTATTGAGGACAAGCACCGGGTTAGCCAACCACTCTGGGTGAAAAACTTCAACAATAAACAAGGATGCCAAGAGCCGGGCGACTTCCTCTCCAATAGCTTTCCGTCTATCTTCGTTAAAACACCGAAGAAATATCCTGACCGGCTTATACTTTGGGTCAATATTGAGAGTGTGCTCAGCGAGTTCCCTCGGTACACCCGGCATGTCAGAAGGTTTCCATGCAAAGATGTCTCAGTTCTCACGGATGAACTCGATGAGCGTGCTTTCCTATTTAGGGTCCAAATTGCTGCTGATGCTGAACTGCTTAGAAGGGTCACCCGGGGTAAAATCAACAAGCTTTGTCTCAGCAGCCGATTTAAACTTCAACGCTGGGTCGTGCTCTGTAGTTGGCTTCTTCAGGGAGGTCATATCCGCTGGGTCAACATTATCTTGATAAAATTTGAGCTCCTCCGCTGCACAGGCCGACTCAGCATAAGCCGCATCGCCTTGTTCAGACTCCAACGCCACCTTCCGACTTCCATGCACAGTGATGGTGCCCTTGTGACTCGGCATCTTGAGCTGTAAATAGACATAACATGGCCGGGCCATAAATTTAGCATAAGCTGGCCGCCCGAACAGAGCATGATATGGGCTTCTGATTTTGACCACCTCAAACGTCAACTTCTCAGCTCTGGAGTCATATTCATCTCCGAAGGCCACCTCCAGCTCAATCTTGCCAACTGGGAAAGCCGACTTACCAGGGACCACTCCATGGAACACAGTGTTGGACGTCCTTAAATTTTTATCAGTTAACCCCATGCGTCGAAAGGTCTCATAATAAAGGATATTGATGCTACTACCCCCGTCCATGAGTACCTTAGTGAATTTATATCCACGAACCTGAGGTGTACCAAGGCCAACTAACCCGGGTTATCGACCCGTGGAGGATGATCTTCTCTGCTCCATATGATGGGCTGCTCTGACCACCTCAAATAACGAGGGATTGCCGGCTCAACAGAATTGACGACCCTCTTATGAACCTTCTGGTCACGTTTGCATAAGCTAGTGGTAAATACCTGATACTGCCCACCATTCAACTGCTTCGGGTTGCTTTGATAACCCGACTGCTGCTGCTACTGCTCTCCTTGACCAGATTGCTGTTGGTTATAGCCTCCTCCTAGACGTCCCTGAAAGCCGGAACCTGAGCCGCCACCTGGGCCATGGAAACCGCCAGCTCCTGAACCACCACCAGACCCATTATGGCCGCCATAGGTGTTGGAATTCTTAAACGCCTTCATGCTCGCGCAATCTTTCCACAGGTGCGTGGCTGGCCGCTCCCTGGTGCCGTGTCTCGGGCAGGGCTCATTGAGTAGCTGTTCAAGAGATGGGCCTGACCCGCCGGATCAAGGCGGTTTTCTCTTACGTCTCTGATTGTTACCTTGTGCATTGGCATTGGTCACAAACTCCGGGTTACCGTCCGCCTTGCGCTTATTGCCGTTTTGATTCCCCGGGTTATGCTATTGACCCTTTCCATTGCCGTTCCTTTTTCCCTTCCCTGTCTTCTCATCGTTAGACACGGGATCCTTGGTACTATCAGAATCGGAATATTTAACTAAAGCCGCCATCAGCGTGCCCATATCCTTGCTGTCACGTTTAAGATGCCCCAGCTTCTGCCTCAGCGGCTCAAAGCTACAATTCTTCTCCAACATAAGGACTGCAGAGTCGGCATCCATATTGTCAGATGAATGAATTATCTCCTTGACCCGGCGCACCCAATGGGTGGTGGATTCGCCCTCCCCCTGCTTACAATTTGTTAAGTCCACAATCGACATAGATTGCTTACAGGTGTCCTTGAAGTTCTGGATGAAACGGGCCTTTAACTCTTCCCACGAGCCAATGGAATTGGGTGGCAAACCCTTTAACCAAGACCGGGCTGTTCCATCTAGCATCATGGTGAAATATTTAGCCATCGCCGCGTCACTGACTTCCAACAGCTCCATGGCCATCTCATAACTCTCGATCCATGCCCCGGGCTGTAAGTCGGCCGTGTAATTTGGTATCTTTCGAGGTCCCTTGAAATCCTTGGGCAGACGTACATTGCGCAGAGCCGGTACCAAACAAGGAACACCACCGGTTCTAGTGGCTACTCCCGCCTCAACAAAAGTCGTTGGATACTCCGGGATGTCCTGACAAGCCGCCTGTTGAGCCGCTGCCT
Organism: Triticum aestivum; assembly: GCF_018294505.1. Taxonomy (NCBI): domain Eukaryota; kingdom Viridiplantae; phylum Streptophyta; class Magnoliopsida; order Poales; family Poaceae; genus Triticum; species Triticum aestivum. The sequence goes on along the minus strand of NC_057801.1, from coordinate 498,539,827 downwards.
GAGCCGCCCGTTCGTTCTCCTGACGTACTCGGTCTTGCACCGGGTGATAGCCACCGGGCTGGTTATGGAGTTGGGCGTTGCTTGACAAAGCTTTGGACTCCATGTGCCTGCTGTAACTCGGGCTCCGGTTCTGACGAGGCGGTGCTCACCAAGGCGGGGGAGTTGAGTGAATTCCGTCCCGGCTATAAGAATAGGTCTCCTGCTAAGCTAAGACCGTCTGGAGGAGTTCTCTGACTCTCCGGGTCTCCACTGTCGCCGGGTCATCACCGTCCATAGGGAGAGCCGCCAAACATGTTGAAGCTGTGATTAAGTTCTCCATGGGGTTGGAAAAGTGACCCGGTCGAACTGGAACATAACGCGGCGGTGGCATGCTCACGTGAGGTGGTGCCATCTCCCGAGGCTGAGTCGGCCCTCCTGTTCCGGCTGTCATAAGCTGATTGTCCTCTGGCAGGTTACTTGGGCCGGCTCCGGGTGTAGCAAAAAGAACCCGAGGGTCGTAATTCGGAGGTAAACGGGACTGAGTTTTCTGATGTCTCCTCCTCATTACCTCATTGGATGCGTTTAGGCTCATCGTGAGCTGGTAAGCTTCTGACTGCAAGCATTGTGCCCGGGCGTCGAGAGCCGCCCGCTCTGTAGCTAGTCTAGTATCCTCAGCTGCCAAGGCCTCCTTGGCCTGAGCTATCTCCTCACGCACCAGTGCTACCGCCACGTCATGCTCATCTTTGTCTGCAGGAATAAACGTGGCGGTTAATAGGGCCGTAAGCTTGTCCATGAGGTCAATCAGCACCTGAGCCGGTGGGCGTACGGGGCCGCCTTCCCCGGTTGCTCCTAACCCGGACGTTACCGCTGCAACAGCTGTAGAGTTTGAGCCGGGCTGAATCCCAGCCATGAAGACTCCGGCCCATCTTGGCGGCTCACAGGGGTCCGGAATACTGATGCCGTCAAAACAGCCCCCGAGCACGCCGTCTTGCACTTGGTACAACGAATCTATTGAACCGGCGGACGAATCACCGTCTGAGAGGATGGCCGTCTCACCCCTATCTTCAGATCCTTCAAAAAGTTCCTCTCCGTGGATGCAACCCATGAAGGCACGCCTCATGACCGGTTGAGTCCGGGTCTTCCTCGCACGCTGAGCCGTCTCGACGAGGTCGGTGCAGTTGTCCGGCTCAGGGCCCGGCTCACCGATCCGGCCGATGAAGACGTGGATTCCGCCGAAGGGGACCCGGTATCCGTACTCAATTGAGCCGGCGTCGGGACCCCAGCCTTCGTCGTCGATGTAGATCTTGCCGCGACGACTCTTGGTCATCCGGCCCACTACTTATCCCTTGAGCCCTTCGAAGTTGCCCTTCAAGAACTCAAATCCACCGTGCGCTGGCCCCATGGTGGGCGCCAACTGTCGTGGAATTGTCACGTCAGATGTCCTCGTGAAAGGACTTAGTTGTGGAGCCATCGCAACTAGGAAGCTTGAAAGGGTTAAATCGGGACAAAGGACACGAGAGGTTTTATACTAGTTCGGCCCCTTACAGTGAAGGTAAAGCCTACGTCTAGTTGGGTTTGGTATTGATGTTTCAATGACCAGGGAGCGAGATACGCTTTGCCCGGCTCTCGATGAGTTGTTTCTTGCCCCGCCAGCAGGTCGTCCCCTTATATACACGGTTGACGCCCTGTGGCTTGTAGAGTCGCCTGTGGGCCTTACGCCCTTTATTGAATCGCCATCTTCATGCTTGGTCTTGGGCTTCTCTCTGATGAGTCTTCTTTGTGTAACCCGGCCCCTCTTGAGCGGCTTACACAAATAGTTATATCCCCAACACTCCTCGATAATGTAAGGACCTTCCCATTTGGAGAGAAGTTTTCCTGCAAAAAATCTTAAACGAGAGTTGTATAGTAATACATAATCACCTACATTAAACTCACGCTTTTGTATCCTTTTGTCATGCCATCTTTTAACTTTTTCTTTAAATAACTTGGCATTTTCATAGGCTTGGGTTCTCCAATCATCAAGTGAGCTAATATCAAATAACCTCTTCTCACCGGCAAGTTTGAAATCATAGTTGAGCTCTTTAATAGCCCAATATGCCTTATGTTCTAATTCGAGAGGTAAGTGACATGCTTTTCCATAAACCATTTTATACGGAGACATACCCATAGGATTCTTATATGCAGTTCTATAGGCCCATAACGCATCATCAAGTTTCTTGGACCAATTCTTTCTAGACCTACTAACAGTCTTTTGCAAAATTAATTTGAGCTCTCTATTACTCAATTCTACTTGACCACTAGACTGCGGGTGATATGGAGATGCAATTCTATGATTAACGTCATATTTAGCAAGCATTTTACGGAAAGCACCATGAATAAAGTGTGAACCACCATCAGTCATTAAATATCTAGGGACTCCAAACCTCGGAAAAATAACTTCCTTAAGCATTTTAATAGAAGTGTTATGATCAGCACTACTAGTTGGAATAGCTTCTACCCACTTAGTAACATAATCAACAGTAACTAAAATATGTGTATATCCATTAGAGGCAGGAAAAGGTCCCATATAATCAAAGCCCCAAACATCAAATGGTTCAATAACAAGTGAATAATTCATAGGCATTTCTTGACGTCTACTAATATTACCAATTCTTTGACATTCATAACAAGACAAAACAAACTTACGGGCATCCTTGAAGAGAGTACGCCAATAAAAACCAGATTGCAATACCTTATGTGCAGTTCTATCTCCAGCGTGGTGTCCTCCATAAGCTTCGGAGTGACACTTGCGTAGGATCTGTTCCTGTTCATGCTTAGGTACACAACGTCTAATAACACCATCTACTCCTTGTTTATAAAGATGTGGATCATCCCAAAAGTAATGTCTCAAATCATAAAAGAACTTTTTCTTTTGTTGGTATGTGAAGCTAGGTGGTATAAATTTAGCAACAATATAATTAGCATAATCAGCATACCATGGAGTGCTACGAGAAGTGCTTATGACATTTAATTGTTCATCAGGAAAGCTATCATCAATAGGTAGTGGGTCACCAAGAACATTCTCTAACCTAGATAAGTTGTCTGCAACTGGGTTCTCAGCTCCTTTTCTATCAACAATACGCAAATCAAATTCTTGCAGCAAGAGAACCCATCTAATAAGTCTAGGTTTAGCATCTTTCTTTTCCATAAGATATTTAATAGCAGCATGATCGGTGTGAATAGTTACTTTAGAATCAACAATATAGGGTCTGAATTTATCACAGGCAAACACAACTGCTAAGAGTTCCTTTTCAGTAGTAGCATAATTTCTTTGAGCATTGTCTAGAGTCTTACTAGCATAATGGATAACATTTAATTTCTTATCAACTCTTTGCCCTAGAACAACACCTACAACATAATCACTAGCATCACACATAATTTCAAAGGGTAAATTCCAATCAGGTTGTTGAACAATAGATGCAGAGACTAATGCTTTCTTAAGTATTTCAAATGCTTCTTCACAATCATCATCAAAGACAAATGGTACATCTTTTTGTAATAAATTAGTCAGAGGACGAGAGATTTTTGAGAAGTCCTTAATGAACCTCCTATAAAATCCAGCGTGACCAAGGAAACTTCTTATACCTTTGATGTCCTTGGGACATGGCATCTTTTCAATAGCATTAACCTTGGCTTTATCAACTTCAATACCTCTTTCAGAAACTTTGTGCCCCAAGACAATACCTTCATTAACCATAAATGGCACTTTTCCCAATTCAAGACAAGATTAGTTTCTTCACATCTCTGCAAAACTCGATCAAGATTGCTCAAGCAATCATCAAAAGAGGAACCATAGATGGAAAAGTCATCCATGAAAACCTCACAAATCTTTTCACAAAAATCAGAGAATATATCCATCATGCATCTTTGAAAGGTAGCAGGTGCATTACATAAACCAAAAGGCATACGTCTATAAGCAAAAGTACCAAAAGGGCATGTAAAAGTAGTCTTTGATTGATCTTTAGCCAACACAGGTATTTGAGAGAAACCAGAATAACCATCTAGAAAGCAATAATGTGTATGTTTGCATAATCTTTCTAGCATTTGATCAATAAAAGGTAAGGGGTAATGATCTTTCTTAGTAGCTTTATTTAATTTGCGGAAATCAATTACCATCCTATAACCTGTGATAATTCTTTGCGGGATCAATTCATCTTTATCATTAGAGACAACAGTAATACCTCCCTTCTTAGGGATACAATGGACAGGACTTACCCACTAACTATCAGCAACGGGATAAATTATACCTGCCTCCAGAAGCTTGAGTATTTCTTTTCTTACCACTTCTTTCATTTTAGGATTCAAACATCGTTGAGGATCATGAACTGGTTTGGCATCCGCTTCCAAATTTATTTTATGTTGACATAGAGTGGGACTAATGCCCTTAAGATCATCAAGAGTATATCCAATAGCAGCACGATGCTTCTTCAGAGTTTTCAATAATCTTTCTTCTTCATGCTCTGAAAGGTTAGCACTAGTAATAACATGATATATTTTCTTTTCATCAAGATAAACATATTTAAGATTATCAGGCAACGGTTTGAGCTCAAACACGGGATCACCCTTGGGTGGAGGAGGATCCCCTAGGATTTCAACAGGCAAATTGTGTTGCAGAATAGGTTCCTGTTTAAAGAATAATTCATCTATTTCCCTTCTTTCATTCATGAACATCTCATTTTCATGGTCTAGCAAATAGTGTTCTAAAGGATCATAGGAGGTACGGCAATAGAAGCAAGACCAATAATTTCATCCTTACTAGGCAATTCTTCCTCACGATGTTGTTTACTAAATTTAGAGAAATTAAACTCATGAACCATATCATCCAAGCCAATAGTAACAACATTCTTTTCGTAGTCTATCTTAGCATTAACAGTATTCAAGAAGGGTCTACCAAATATAATGGTCAAAAGCTATCTTGTGGAGAACCAAGAACAAGAAAATCAACGGGATATTTGGTTTTCCCACACAAGACTTCAACATCTCTAACAATTCCCATTGCAGATATAGTATCTCTATTGGCAAGTTTAATTATAACATCAATATATTCTAACTTAGCAGGTGCGATATCATGCATAATTTCTTTATATAAGTCAATGGGTATAACACTAGCACTAGAACCCATATCACATAAGTCATGATAACAATGATCTCCTATTTTAACAGAAATAATAGGCACGCCTACCACGGGTCTATGTTTATCTGTATCGCAGGGTTTAGCAATTCTAGCCGTTTCACCAGAGAATTCAATGACATGCCCATCAATATTATCGCACAAGAGATCTTTAACAATAGCAATATTAGGTTCTACTTTGACTTGCTCAGGAGGTGTATAAGTTCTAGTATTGCTTTTACAAACAACAGTTGAAGCTTTAGCATGATCCTTTACTCTAGCAGGGAAAGGTGGTTTCTCAACATAAGAGGTGGGAACAATAGGATCATTATAAGTGATAGTCTCTTCTTCAACTTTAATAGGTGCAGCTACTTTTACTTCTATGAGAGGATGATATTTAAACCACTTCTCCTTGGGGAGATCAACATAAGTAGCAAAAGAGTCACAGAAAGAAGCTACTATCTCAGAGTCAAGTCCATATTTAGTGCTAAACTTACGGAAAATATCGGTATCCATAAAAGATTTAACACAATCAAACTTAGGTGTCATACCTGACTCCTTACCTTTGTCGAGGTCCCAATCTTCAGAGTTGTGTTTAATTCTATCCAATAAATTCCATCTGAATTAAATAGTCTTCATCATAAAAGAGCCAGCACAAGAAGTATCGAGCATGGTTTGATTATTATGAGAAAGCCAAGCATAAAAACTTTGCATAATTATTTCTCTTGAGAGCTCATGATTGGGGCATGAATATAACATTGATTTAAGCCTCCCCCAAGCTTGAGCGATGCTTTATCCTTCGCGAGGCCAATATATATATATATATATATATATATATATATATATATATATATATATATATAATTGCGATCACGATGAACAAGATGCATAGGGTAATACTTTTGATGAAATTCCAATTTCACTCTTTTATAGTTCCATGTCAATGCGGCTCCCTCCAAAGATAAAGGGAAAGCCTTCTTCTTAACAACATCATCGGGTATACCTGCAAGCTTAAATAATCCACAAATATCATCCAAATAGCGTAGATGCTCGTCAGGATGCTTTGTTCCATCTCCTGTAAAAGTATTAGCCAGCAGTTTTTCCATAATACCCGAAGGAAATTCAAAAGGTGTTTCATTTTCAATAGGTTCAGTAGGTTGAGGAGCAACTCTTTGCTCTACTGGACGGGGTGAAGATACCCCGAACAAGCCCCTCAGAGATTCACTTCATAGTAACAAGTGACAGAAAATTTCAGCACACTATATAAATTTTTCCTTACCAAATTCCACTTACCAAAGGCGCTACACTCCCCGGCAATGGCGCCAGAAAAGAGTCTTGATGACCCACAAGTATAGGGGATCTATCGTAGTCCTTTCGATAAGTAAGAGTGTCGAACCCAACAAGGAGAAGAAGGAAATGATAAGCGGTTTTTTCAGCAAGGTATTCTCTACAAGTACTGAAATAAGTGGTAATAGATAGTTTTGTGATAGGATAAATTGTAACAAGCAACAAGTAAAAAAAGTAAATAAAGTGCAGCAAGGTGGCCCAATCCTTTTTGTAGCAAAGGACAAGCCTGGACAAACTCTTATAATAGGCAAAGCGCTCCCGAGGACACATGGGAATATCGTCAAGCTAGTTTTCATCACGCTCATATGATTCGCGTTCGGTACTTTGATAATTCGATATGTGGGTGGACCGGTGCTTGGGTGCTGTTCTTACTTGACCAAGCATCCCACTTATGATTGACCTCTATTGCAAGCATCCGCAACTATAACAAAAGTATTGAGGTAAACCTAACCATAGCATGAAACATATGGATCCAAATCAGCCCCTTACGAAGCAACGCATAAACTAGGGTTTAAGCTTCTGTCACTCTAGCAACCCATCATCTACTTATTACTTCCCAATGCCTTCCTCTAGGCCCAAATAATGGTGAAGTGTTATGTAGTCGACATTCACATAACACCACTAGAGGTTAGACAACATACATCTTATCAAAATATCGAACGAATACCAAATTCACATGACTACTAATAGCAAGACTTCTCCCTTGTCCTCAGGAACAAACGTAACTACTCACAAAGCATATTCATGTTCATAATCAGAGGGGATATAATGTGCATAAAGGATCTGAACATATGATCTTCCACCAATTAAACCAACTAGCATCAACTACAAGGAGTAATCAACACTACTAGCAACCTACTAGCACCAATCCCGGACTTGGAGACAAGAATTGGATACAAGAGATGAACTAGGGTTTGGAGATGAGATGGTGCTGGTGAAGATGTTGATGGAGGTTGCCCTCTCCCGATGATAGGAGCGTTGGTGATTACGATCGTGATGATTTCCCCCTCCCGGAGGGAAGTGTCCCCAGCAGAACAGCTCTACCGGAGCCCTAGATTGGTTCCGCCAAGGTTCCACCTCGTGGCGGCGGAGTCTCGTCCCGAAAGGTTGCTTATGATTTTTTTCTCATCGACAGACTTCATATAGGAGAAGATGGGCGTCGAAGAGCCACCAAGGGGCCCACGAGGTAGGGGGGCGCGCCCAGGGGGGAGGGGCACGCCCCCACCCTCGTGAGCAGGGTGTGGGCCCCCTGGCCTTCATCTTTGGCGATGATTTTTCTTTATTTATTTTAAGATATTCCGTGGAGTTTCAGCACTTTTGGAGTTGCGCAGAATAGGTCTCCAATATTTGCTCCTTTTCCAGCCAAAATTCCAGCTGCCGGCATTCCCCCTCTTCATGGTAAACCTTGTAAAATAAGAGAGAATAGCCATAAGTATTGTGACATATCGTGAAATAACAGCCCATAATGCGATAAATATCGATATAAAAGCATGATGCAAAATGGACGTATCACCATGCGGGGTCTACGAAGGTCCTCATAACAAAAGGATACGGCAAGACACCTGCTGTGTATGCCGGTGTCGCCTCCGCGGTGGCCTTCATGGGACCCAAGCGGCGGGGACCTACCGTGTTCTACTTTTCCTCGATGATGGCGGCGGATGCGGAGGCGCTGGCCACTGACTCGTTGCTCTCCGCGCACCTGGCTTCTATCGCTGCTTGCATGGCGCGGCCGCCGGCATGGGAGTCTCAGCCACAGAAATGGGAGATGCGGTACGAGGCGGCGGCATGGACGGCAGCAACAACGCCCGTACACCACTCCTCATCGAGCTGTCCTGGAGCGGCGAGTTGCTGAACCGCGCACCGGCTTGGGGCGGCAACTGGCTCCGTCGGGCGAGGGGAGGGAGGTGGATTAGAAGCTGCATAGCTCGTATCCGGCAGGCTACCCAGCCGGCTTGGATGCGGAATAACTACTCTTCGTAAGCCATTGTAAGAGTGGACAAAATGGTGAAGGAGGAGATAGGGGAGCGGCAGAGGTGTGCGATTATTGGCCGGCGTTTGGCCTCCTTTAAATAGGAGATTAAATAGACGGCGGACGGGAAGAGCTCGGCCAGCGTTGCGTTTAATGCCGGCCTGATCATGAACGGACGTGTGTCCAGAGTGGGTTTCTCGGCTTCCACACGGGCGGGTTTCATGGAGGCGTTTGAATGCGACAAGCAGGCGTGTTTAACCGGGCGTGCAGCGAGTGGCGCCCTCGACTCTGACCTAGGACACCGCGCTGTTCTTCCATTGACGTGTGGGCTCTTTGGGTACATGGCCTGCATGTCAGTGACCCAACGCAGGCAGTGCACAATAGAGGAACCTTTGGTGGGCCAAGGCGGTCAGTAGCGGGCATTTCATAAACCGATGATTGTTCATTGAGTGTGATGTCATCTTTTTCATGTAGATAAGCCTACTATGTTGATAGCCCATTCGATACGTTGTGATTCATAAAGACCGCTGCAAACATCATTGTTCTGCTTATCACAGATAAGATTGATTAATACCCGTAACAATCCATGTCCTTAACAAAGGGTGCATGCACGTATAGGTTGAGCGTGTTTCTTGCATCGTGGGCTGTGTGCATGCAGGCGTGCTAGTGTTGGGTGCATGCAAGGGTATGTTTCAGTGTTGCATGCATGGGTGCGTACGTGCGTGTGTTCGTGAGTGCATGTGTACGTGTCAGTGTTGCACGCCTACATGCATGCGTGTGTACGTTATGTGTACGTGTCAGTGTTGCACGCCTGCATGCATGCGTGTCTTGCGTGCATGCATGTGTACGTGTGGGGTGAGGCTACATGTCAGTCGACTGACTTTTTCATCTCTGGTCATTCAATTTTCCAGCCGTTGGATACGAAATCAAGGGCCTCCCGTTTATCATCAAACTCCACCCCCGTGAGCCGCCAGCCACCACCGGCCGAACCGCCGGCCCCCACCGCCTGCGGCTGGCCCGCGCTGCCACGCCGCCCCTCCCTCCCTGAAACGAC